>NW_027186304.1:32410264-32422296 GCF_028583685.1 Petaurus breviceps papuanus | reverse complement strand
TCTTCTTCTTCTTCTTCTTCTTCTTCTTCTTCTTCTTCTTCTTCTTCCTCCTTCCTCCTCCTCCTTCTTCTTCTTCTTGCTTTTTGGAGGGGGGGAAGGCAGGGCAATTTGGGGTTGCCTTGCCCAGCATCACACGGCTAGTGTTAAGTGGCTGAGATCGGATTTGAACTCTGATCCTCCTAACTCCAGGGTTGGTGTTCTATTCACTGCATCACCTAGCCACCCCAGTGGCTGTTATTCTAATAAATTTGAATCTATTCTTACCCATCTTGGAAATTAGGCATTTATCAGAGAAACTGCCGCAAAGATTTTTTCCCCAGGTACCTGTTTGTCTTTTAAGCTCAGCTTTACTGGATCTGTTTGTGCAAAAACTTTTCAATTTTTTTATAATCAAAATTATCCATCTTATCTTCTGTGATCCTCTTTATCCTTTCCCCTCCTTTTCTGGTCATGAACTTTTCTTCTATCCAGAGATCTGATATGTAATTTTTCTGTTTCTCTAATTTTTCTATGATGTAACTATTTTATATTTTGTGAAGAGCTTTCAAAGCCAAAGAGAGGATTTTATATTTTATTCAGGATATAATAGAGAGCCATTGGAGTTTATTGAGTAGGGAAATGACATGCTCAGACCTGTACTTTAGGAAAATCACTTTTTTCAGCTGAGTGGAGGATGGACTAGAGAGGGAAGAGACTTGAGGCAGGAAGCCCAATTAGAAGGCTATTGCAATAGTCCAGGCCTGAGGTGATAAGGGCCTGCAGCTGAGTGGTGACTGTGTGAATAGAGAGAAGGAGGTGTATATGAGTGATGGTGCGAAGGTAGAAACTAATACTTAGCAACGGATTAGGTCAGTGGGGTGAGTGGGAGTGAGGAGTTGAGGATTAAAATGAGGTTACCAACCTGTGGGGAATGGAAGCTGACAAGGTCACCAAGTGAAATGAGATAGGAAAGAGGGAAAGAGAAGAGGGACCAAGATCTACCCTTAGGAAAATCCACAATTAGTGGATATAACTTGGAAGATACTCTCATGTAGAAAATGGAATTTGAGCTGATCAAGAAAGCTAGGAATTCTGGGCAGCAGGCATGAGGAGGGAATAAATTCCAGGCAGTTACAATGTCAAGTATAAAGAAAAACCAGAACATTTTGAATGAAAAGCAGAGTGTGTGAAAGGGAGCAATGTATAATAAAGAGACTGAAGCCAATGTGAGAAGAGATTTAAAGGCCAAAGAAAGAATTTTATCCTAGAAATATTCCATGTCAAATCTAGAAGCAATCAGTTCGAATCAATGTTGATAGACAAGAGTCTTTCATACATCACAGCAGTGATATCCATATTTAATACCCACAATTTTCTTAGGGAACATTAAATTCATGATTATGACCAACTTTAGACTGTTCTTGCTTATCTTACAGGAGCAATGTCTGCTAATGTCTCATAGGTTAACTAGAATCCAATGAATATTAGAAATCCAACTTCTGGCACAGCAGAACATTCAACATCTTCAGCACTGATTGTCACTTGTTATGAGATCTTATAAATCTGATAATGGTTATTGATGGCAGTCTTGTTTATATATTCTAGCATCTAGAGCAACTCTCATTCTTAATCCCAAAACCATTTGCAAAGGCCTATTTCGGGAGATATCAATCCTACCAAACCAAGCCTCCATTCACCTCTTAATTATGTCTAGCACACGTATCCATCCAGACTATGTTTGCAGAAGAAGGTAACTGTGTCCCTGAGCAATTGCCAACATAAGACAGCTCAGAGTTCCACAAGACAGGACCAGAAAAGTACCTACAGAGACCATGAACAATGCAGCATGCAATGATCTGGGTATTGCATCATAGCAGGAGAAAAGTCAGAGAATTTCTCCATAAAATTTAGCCACTGTACTTAGCCACTGTCCAAAAATGGACTTTGATCCAAGCAAAAGCCCCAAACTTAGAAAGTAAGGTAAGGGATATGATAAAACTGAAAAATATTAAACACAATGAAGAAACATCTTGGACTGAGGCATGCTCAAGGGGTAAACCCAGAAGAAGAGACTAACTCCATTACAAAACTAAGCAGAGCCTCAGAAAAAAAAAAGAATATCCAGTCCATAACAGAACATGGAATTGTATCTCATATCCATTGTATCTATTGTGCCTCTTATAAAAAGATTTTTAAAATACAATAGTTAGGAAGGAGAGAATGGCAGGAAAAACTGATTCCTCAAGACACATGATTTAGCTATAGCACTGCTAGGTCTCCTATGCCCAAAAGTGATAAAAGAAAAAAAGAACAGGTCCTTTACATACAAAAATTATTTATAGCAACTCTTTATGTGATGGCAAAAAAAAACTAGAAACTAAGGAAAATGCCTACCAATTGAGGAATGGATAAATAAATTGTGATATATTACTGTGCTGGACTAGTTGGCTGTTTTTCAGTCATTTCAGTTGTGTCTGATTCTTCATGATCCCATCTGGGGTTTTCCTGGCAAAGATACTGGAATGGCTTTGCATTTCCTTTCCCAGCTCATTTTACAGATAAAGAAACTGAGGCAAAATGGGATAAGTGACTTTCTCAGGGCCACAAAGCTATTGTCTGAGGACAAATTTGACCTCAGAAAGATGTGTTTTCCAACTCCAGGCCAGGCACTACATCCATTGTGACATCTTGCTGCCCCTAGCTGATGGACTACAGTAAAAAACAGTAAAAAATGAGGGAACAGATGACTTAAAAAGACATGGAAATATTTATATGAAATGATACAGAGTGAAGTAAGCAAAAACAGAATCATTTATAATATAATATCATTATTATAAAATGTATAATTTAAGGAATTTTATAAATTGATAAAGACCTAAATGAGGGGGCGGTTAGGTGGTGCAGTGAATAGAGCACCGGCCCCAGAGTCAGGAGAACCTGATTTCAAATATGGCCTTAACACAAAACTAACCATGTGACTTTGGGCAAGTCACAACTCCAATTGCCCTATCTTCCCCCCTCCAAAAAGAAAAAAAAAAGATCTAAATGAGTAGAACCAGGAGAAAAATTTATATGGTGTAGCGCCAATGCAATATTTACATCACCCATAATCGCTATAAATAGATCTGCATGGTGCTAAGTCACAAAATATAAGAGACTCTCCACATAGAAGAAGCAAAACATTTATTCAAACACCAAAAAAAAACCCAAATCTCAACACCAGGAAATTGAATCCATCATAACAATATAGAAGTTAATGCACCACAACATAGCAGAGAGCCACATCAGCTTTCCCACAAACCGATATTTGACCAATATTTTACTCATGAGACTAACTGACCCCTTCCCCCCCCCCCCCCCGTCTGAGCACGCTCTCTCTTCCACCGTTTATCTGGCTCTCACTCCCAGTTTCCTGTGGGCTCTGCTCCACCCTTCAGCAAACTCCTTCTACCACAGACTCCATGTGATTACATTCAACCTAGTAGGGGGCAGAGTTTATTTTCAAAGCAGGGAAGGTCTTCAGATTGCCATTACCATTACATATGGTAACAACAATGTAAAACCAAACAGCTTTGAAAGAACTATAAGAAATATGATTCATATAATGACCATTCATAATTCTGGGGTACTGATGAAGAAACATGCTCTCCATTACAGAGAGGTGAGGAATTTATGGTACAAATAGATGATACGTTTTTAGCCACTGAAGGAATTTGTTTTGCTTGACTATACATGTGTGTTACAAAGAATTTCCTTTTCTTTTTCACATTGGCATGCGGAGGTAGGAAAGATAGAAAACAGGCTTCTTTATCTTTTAAAATAGAGTGGGAATGGTATAGATATGAAATGTTACAAACAATTTCAGAAAATGTCACTATTATTAGTTTTATTTTATTATAAGAGATATCCAACAAAGTGGCAGTGATCTGTAAATGCTGATAATGTAAAAACAAAACCCATCAATAAGACTATGGTAGTAAATATTACTGAAGAATTGGAGTCTCAAAAATTCAAATGGGATTAATAAAAATAAAATTAATTAATTATAATATATTAATATATAATAAATATATAACAATATATTTAATATAAATAATATTTTTAATTTTAAGAATAAAAATAACTTAATAAAGAAAAAAGAAATATAAAAACAAAATCAGAAGATTTGGGAAGGAAAAAACAGAAGAAAATAAAAGGCATATATTTATTTTTCAACCAATCTGGAAAACAAGTCAGGGAAAGAAAATCTAAGAAGTACTAGACTACTTAAAAATTGTAACAAATAAAATAATAAAACAATGTTTTTCAATGGTAACTTAGGCCTTTTGGCAGGATTCTGCTATGAGTATTTTTTGCATCGAATCTAGGTAGCTAGATGGCACAGTGGATAGAGCACTGGGTCTAGAGGAAAACTTGAATTCAAATCCAGTCTCAGAAACTTACTAGCTGTATTGCCCCAAGTAAGTCGCTTACCTTCTGACACCCCCAGTTTCTTCATCTGTAAAATGGGGGTAATAATAGCACCTACCTCCCAGGATTGTTGTGAGGACCACATGAAATGATTGTGAAGCACTTAGTGTATTTCATAGTATATAGGAAATACTATGTAATTGTTAGTCATTATTATTATGAAACTACTGCAACCTCTAATAATTTGCCTTCCTAGGAGAAATCTTTATATTCCCATCATTCCATTTCTCAGCAGACTTTCCCTAAGTTCCTACCTATCTCCTTCAGATCTAAGTGACCAAGGGGAGTCTTTCATCTGGCTTCCATAATCAATATATAGGAAGATATTTTAGAAAGTACTTTTCTTTATCATATATCCATCTTCCTTTAAAATCTGTTTATGTTTTCCTTAGATTACATCACTCACTGGGCCCATCTCATTAAGGCTAACCTTTCATTTCACATTTTTAAATACAATTAGATTTCCCTGACAGCTGCATCTTGTACTATTTATCAGGTCAGAGCTCATTTAGGCCTACCTACCTACCATTATCCACTCCTTCTGGTATCCCTGCTTTGGCTTGGTTTTTTTTTGTTTGTTTTTTTATTATCCTCTGAAGGGTTTCCCTTCATAATCATGTGGTGAGGAGCTGAGCATAAATATATAGCCATTTTTTTTGCACTACCAAATTACTTCTGTAGTATTTAAAAGAATACTAAGACTGTGACATCAGGGTCCTGTAATATTTAACTTCACACCAGATCAAATGTTGGTCCCTTCATATTGTTCATTAGTGACCTTCATTTCTCCACCTCATTTATATGCCACTGTTTTAATATCTCCATGGTCTGTTCTACCCAGGACTTGAATTATCTCTCACCAGATGAGTTTGGAACTCTCCTACCTCCCCTTGGAAAAGGATGATGACTTAACAGAAAAGCTTTTTCACTGGCATAAAACCAGTTTCTCTTATCCACAAATCTCCCAGCATCTTCAGACAACTCTCCCTTTGTTTTTGTTTTTTAATTTGTGGAATAAAACAAGCATTTCTGTAACATAGTACAAACGAAAAGATGCTTGCACATGAAACCACAAATTGCTATTGCTTTTTAATATTTTGCTATTCCTTTTAAATATATTACAAAGTTATCATGTAAATTTCCTTTTTCTCCCTTTTATCCTTCCCTCCCTACCTCTACCCCAGAGATGGCTACAATTAGACACAAATACATACTTGCATATATGTGTGTATGTATGTAAAATTATTCTACACATTCTTCTATCTATCAGTTATTTCTCTGGATGCAAGATATCATCTTTATTCATATGTCCTTTACAGTTAATTCTGGGTATTCATAACACTCAAAATGATTTATTTAATTGAAGTCATTCTTAAAACAATATTGCTGTTCCTATATACAATGCTCTCTTGGTTCTACTCATTTCCCTTTTCATTATTCCATGCAAGTCTTTCCATTTTTTTCTAAGATCATCGAGTTCATCTTACTTATTATAGCACAGTAGTATTCCATCACAATCATATACCACAACTTGTTCAGCCATTCCCCAACTGATGGGCATCCCTGAAATTTCCAGTTCTTTGTCACCAAAAAGAGAGCTGCTATAAACATTTTAGAACATATAGGTTCTTTTCCTTTTACCCTAATCATCTTTGGAAATAGATGTAGTGGTTATTGCTAGGGCAAAAGGTACTGGCAGTTTAATAACTCTCTGGTTTTTATCTCTTCACTGATGAGTATGAGCACTCGTTTCATGTATCTTTCCCAATTTTTATCTCTCTAGGGTTTATGGAGAATGCCATAGATCCATGTAATTTGGAGACTATTGACAGGATTCTGTCTACTTGCCTATAAGGTTTCATAAAAACCTTACATAGCCTCAAATAATTCATGGTACCACATACAGAATCCTTAATACCTTTCTTCTTTGCAAGGAGTTACTCCAATTACCAAAAGTCCTTCCTAGGAGTTCAATTCAAATGCTTCATACCATAAAGATGAAAATAACTATATAAATCTAAAATATATAAAATCTATAAAATCTAAAATATAATATAAAGTCTAAAATAATAAACTATATAGTTCATATACTTTCATCTATGACATTAATAAGCAAATAAAGTGGATTATTAATAAATTAGAGTAGGTACTAGATTATAAATACAGGTACAATAAAATATAGCAGTCTGGAAAGGAGAGGATTCCTAATAGGAAAATAAAAAAAACTGAGGAGAATTATTTTTAAAATAGTCATAATTCAAAACCCCAATAAAATCCATAGAATTATAGTGCTACATATAGACTTCTCTAAAGCCAATTTTAAAACCCAGTCTTAAAATAACCCTAGATTCACTCTCTACAATTAACCACAAGGGAGTGCAGTTGACTAATTGCCTAGTGCCATTCTATAATAAAAACTAAATTCTATTAATCATAATCTCATACTCATCATTTTTTGTTTAATCCATCCCACACTAGATGCGGCTCTTGTGTAATCCCAAGATCTCCATCGATCTCAAAGAAATGGCTACCTCTCTCTTTTAGCCACATCCCTTTGTGAGTCTTAGTATTTGTCTTCTTAGTTTAAGGATCTTGTATATGCATAGCAAGATTTGCTGGTAGTAGTTAGAGGGAGGAGTAATATTACCAAGAATTCCTAATGTGTAATGTAATCAAGTCCCACCTTTCACAAAAGGCAGTGTAATAAGGATCTCTCAATTTGGCTCACAGGGAGGCCAGAATAGACACATCTCTGGTGTCTCCTTCTCCCACCCTCTTCCAAGGGAAATATTTATTCCTAATAGAAGAAGCATCAGGTTGGGACCAGAGGCCAGCTGCTCTGTTCTCCTTAGAAAGATGGGTTACTGGGCTAGAATTGAATCTATATAATCCATTAAATATCGTTAATTTAGGTGATGTAATTTTCAGGTTCAATGTAGACTCCTGACAATTATTTCTCAATGAGGAAAAGAAGATCCAAAGCTTTACTCCTTTCCAATCAAATACCAGTTCCATAATGAATACCCATAACAGAAAGTAAAGAAACTCATTTATCTAAGTTAACGGTTAAACATAAACCAGAAATAGACATCAGATAATATACATATTAAAATATATACCAGACAATATAAACTGAAGTAGCACTCCCATTGGGAGCAAGGTAACTCATCTCAACCAAGAAAAAGTCACAAATTTCATTAAAGGGGAAAATCCCCTGAAGTCTCTTGGGTAGAAATCTGAGAATAAGGACTTGATCACA
Source organism: Petaurus breviceps papuanus (assembly GCF_028583685.1). NCBI lineage: Eukaryota > Metazoa > Chordata > Mammalia > Diprotodontia > Petauridae > Petaurus > Petaurus breviceps. The sequence continues at coordinate 32,414,588 of NW_027186304.1, read as the reverse complement.
GTTCTATTAAGTCATCTCCTTCTCAGAGTCTTTGTCTCCCTCAGCAACCTGCAGAGTTTGACTTTGCTTTGTCCATCTTCTCTCTCTAAATTAAAAGTCAGAAGAGTCTCAAGAGACTGATTAGGTCAAACAGAGTAAAGAGAACAGATCAACTCCACCCTGCCCTTCTGACTAGTTCATTGAACTCCACCAAAGAATAGAGAGTCCCAGGTCAATGGACCTTGAGACATAGGTTGCAATAGAGTAAAGGTTAATGTAATAAAGATTAGATGAATTTGCATGAGTAAGTAGAGCCTTTGTCAATAAGGTCTATATATGACTACACCTTTTTACATGCTGAAGGAATTCTCAGTTTGGGACCAGCTAAGATGCCTGCACTCAAACTATCTCAAGTTAAAATGGCAGCTCCCAGCCTCATATCTGTAACATATCATTCCTTCTTCTCTCTTTTATGGTTAACATATATTAGTCTCTTTCTTGCTTGTAGGAAAGTGCTTTCCCATACCTCCTTCTAAGCTAAGTAAAAAACGGATATCTTCCCATCTTGTTTAAAGGGTTCTTAAATCTCTACCCACCAAGACTATCTTAACCAGGAGATAGGTAACCACGAGCTTTTTTGCATCTATAAGATGCAAGGACATAAAAATTTCAAAGGATGAGTCCACTGAGTGATGAGGTGTAGGCTCTGGGAACCCCCTTGAGCTGTCCTTGAATCTTTGAGGTATAAGCTCTGGGAAACCCCTCCCCCCCTTGAACTCTGATTAAATCATCCCATTTGATGAGGCATTTGCATGAGGCTCTAAGCCTTACATTGTGGCTGGGCCCAAACTTCTGTTACTAGCCTAGCCCTCCATTGTCCATCTACTTCCCACCCTTGAGCCTATCAAAATATCAATCCACCCTTGAACTGACCTAGTCTGCCATTGTCTGTAGTCTCCAGGTAGCCTCCAACAACTTCCCACCCTTAATCACTCATTGACCTCATCTGACTTCTCCAGAAGAACCTCCCCAAACTTCTCCTGTAGATCACCCCAAGATTCCTCCCACAACCTTCTGTATATGCAAGATCCCATCTTGTCTGCATGTTTGTGAGAGCGCCATAGAATGACCTAGCACAGACTTACTCTGTGTCCAGTACAAGGGAACTTTTAATAAACTTTACTTTTCTTTGGCTGAGAGAAGACTTGAGTAGAATTCATTCAGCAGGACCCAGCATGTTGGTATTTTGGGGTCTCCAGAGCAACCCTAATCCTCTTTATGGGTAACCTCTTCACTGAGGGAGTAAATAATATAAGCACGGGGTGCAGCTAGGTGGCACAGTGAATAGAACACCCACCCTGCAGTCAGGAGGACCCAAGTTCAAATGCAGCCTCAGACACTTAACACTTACTAGTCATATGACCTTGGGAAAGTTGCTTGACCCCAACTGCCCTGCCTTCCTCCCTCCAAAAAAGCAAAAAACAACAACAACAATAACATAAGCACTGGTTGCATTTGGCTAGAAGTCAAAAAGGAGAGACTCTTGTCTTATGTTCCTTGAACTGATCAGGAAACCTAGTGTGGTGGGAAGTGAACATGTCTCACAGTTGAGATGGAAATCAGAGAGCTTTAAAGTAACTTCTTATTGGGTGATGAAAAGAAACATAGCACCCAGGCAGCCTCAGCAATTAAGCCTTATCAAGAAGCAGTCATCTTTCTAGTGTCTCCACCTGTACCATAGCTTTAGATCACTTCAGACAACAGCAAATCACCCTAAATCTCTTGTAGGTCTTACAGAAGGATATTCCATCTCTGAAGGCCACTCACTCATCATGGAATATCCTGCTTCCCTCCTCCCAAAAGTGAGATATTCCTGGAGTCTCCATTTTGTGAAGGGATCCAGGCCAGTCAACCTTCATTTCCCTCCTAGCACCATTCTTTACTTTCTGAACTTCAAAATTATGTCCCTATGCCAGGTACCTTCATCCTCTCTTCCCACTTCTCTTCCAACTCCCCCTTATTCACCTTTTCAGCTCCCTTCTCAAAGTTATCTTCCCATGTTAGAATATAAGTTCCTTGAGGGCAAGGACTTGTTTATCCTTGTATTTCTAATGCTGAGCACAAAGTCTGGCAAGTAGTAAGTGCTTAATAAACACTTGTTTCTTTCCTTCCTCTTTTATGTCCCCCTCCCCAGAGATAGTTGAACTTAAGTCACCTCAGACATCTAACAAAGATGATTTCTATAATAATGTTAAAGTCAATGATAACATTTCAACATCAAAGCTTCCTCCTCAAGAAAAAACAGATGTTGAAAATCATTGTTGAAGGCAAGGTAAAAGGGAATGAAAGAAAAAAATTTACAAAGACATGAAGGTCAGAACTAAAACTATTTGATGCCTTTTTGCTGGAGAAACGCTAGTTCTCTGATACACAAAGAGCTTGCTGCATTGGAGTTATGCTCATATAGAAGATGCTTTTTCAATGTATAACGTCACCCTCTGAGTCATGACAACTGACCAAATTTAAATGGATCCTACTTTTATGCAGCATTTTCCTTGGATTGCTTTTTTTAATCCACTCTTTTTCAATCATTTCTCCCAGTTCTCTACATGTAATTTTTCTGTGAGCAAGCTGAGACTATTTATTAATAAAATAATACTATTTTAGTGGCCAATAGAAAGCTAATCATCTATTTTTGATACTCTGGCTAACCAGGAAGATATTTCTTAGGTGAATTCTTGGCCCAATTGCTTATCCCACCAGATGGGGAACATTTTTAGCCTCAGAAACCCATCAACACCATCAACTAAAACATGTAGGGGTTGTCATCTGTAACAGCAGTGGGAGTGCCCACACCATGAAACCAAAGAGCCTTACTTAATGCATTGATGTAATTATTTAACCTTAGTAGCAAAATGTTGACCAGTGAATTGTTTTGACCCAATAGGGAAAATGTCCATTTCATATCAAAATTAGTCATGTTATCCTTTTTTTAGTCAAGAAAGGCATTACATACGTTTCTGTGTGTAATAAAAAAGTGATATTCCCTCTGCTTCTCTACTGTTTTCAACCTTATCACCTTCCCTCCTATACTGTAATGCGCTTTATCTAAACATAGGGTCAGGTACTTAAAATGAAAGCCCTTTCAAAAATGGCACTGGTTTTGGAATCAGAGGATTAGGGTCCAAAACTCTACTCTGCCAACTTAAAACTCATACTTCCATGAGCAATTCACTCTTCTGAGCATCAGTTTCCTTGTCTATAAAATAAAGACGTTAAAAAATCCCCTCTAAGTTACATTCCAGCTTTAAATCTATAATGTTGGGGGAAGATGAAGTAGAAAAACAAGAAAAGAACCAAATCTAGTGAAAAATACTAAATTATCTCATCTCCAGGAATCTGCGCTATAACTTGCCAATTATCAAATGTCTATGTAATTATTAAAACATTATACATATCTGATTTTAAAATATTTTAAATGTACTCTTTTTTAAAAAGCAATATTCAAAATATAAGGCCCTTGGTAAAAAAACAATGGTTGCTCAGCCACTGGAAAATGATAAAGGAAATGATAGTATATTAACAAGATAGAATGATATTGTTAATGAGTAAGAAATTACAAATACGAGGAATTCAGAGAAACTTCAGGAATGTGAATTCAAAGTGAAGTAAACAGAGACAGAAAAGCAACATATATAATAATTACAATAATAAAAAAAACATAAAAAGGAAGTTTAACCAAAGAGTGGTAGTAATCAATTTTGGTTCAGAAGTACATATGATGACATATCTTCTTCTTCTAGATAGAAAGATGGAGAACTGCAGGGATAAATGTCAGGTACATTGTCAAAAGTAATTACAGCATCAGTTTTTTTCTTAATTATTTTTCCTTGTTACTGAGGCTTAATTCCAGGCCAGGAGTGAGTATCCAGAAATTACTGTGATGTAAATGTAAAATGAATTTTTTATTATTATTATTTATAAAATATTATTTTAAAAAATTTAAACAAAGGTAATATTCTATTTTTTAAAACTGCATTTTCTATGGGGAAGCTGCTTGTTTCAGAGGCAGTTATAAATTTCTATTGTCAAGGGAAATTATTTGAAAATTAAAGCATAATTATCTTCCATTTAAAACTATACTTGCTTCCTAAAGATATGTACATAACTTATGGTATCATAAGAATAATTTTGTAAAAGGCTTGGTATCAGAATCATAGGCTCAGGGGCAGCCAGGTAGCACAGCCAGTAAGAGCACCTGCCCCAGTGTCGGGATGACCTGGGGGATTGAATCCACACTCAGACACTTAGCCTCCACCCAGAAACACCTGGCCGTGTAACCTTG
>NW_027186304.1:32385036-32409864 GCF_028583685.1 Petaurus breviceps papuanus | reverse complement strand
CAAATATATGCAAAATATATGCAAGATCATAGGCAAGGGATTAAACAGTTACTGGGGAGATCAAGAAAGGCTTCATTTAGGAAGTACTGCTTGAGTTTAGCTTTGACAAGCTGAAGACTCTTAAGGGAGGCAATAAAGAAGGGATGCATAGGGGGCAGCTTGTGCAAAAAAAAAAAGAGAAAAGATGGAATGTTTTATGTGAGAAACAACAAAGAGGCAAGTTTGTACACCCTGTAAATGGAAGGGAAAAAAAAAGACTAAATTCCCTGCAATTATACAGAACAAGCTTGGCCTTGGAAAGGAGTTAAAAGATGGATGTGTTTGTTTGTTTTTTCTCTTTAAAGAGGTCAGACTATTAACTCTGAACAATAATAAACATGTAAAGGTTATTAGATTCCTCTTCAGAAAAAAAATTTAAATATTGTAGTCAGAGTTAACCAGTTTGATAGAAAAAAAAAAGTCAGCTTTTTCCCAGAGGGAAAACATTTAAGGGCCAATTATATTGTATAATATATTTTTAAAGTTATCTTATTTTAAATGTAATTATATATGTTAAGCATGTGTAAACTCTGCTATAGTTTGTAATTAGAATGTTAATGCCAGTCTGATTAATACATGTAACTTGAAAAAAGCTTTAAAAGACCTACATGTACAAAATATTTATAGCAGCTCTTTTTGTGGTGGCCAAGAACTGGAAATCGAAGGGATGCCTATCAATTGGGGAATGGCTAAACAAGTTGTGATGATATGAATGTAATGGAATACTATTGTGCTATAAGAAATGATGAACAGGTAGACTTCAGAGTAACCTGGAAAGATTTATATGAACTGATGCTGAGTGAGGGGAGCAGAACCAGGAGAACATTGTACACAGTGACAACCACCATGTGCGAGGACTGATTTTGATAGACTTAGCCCTTTTCAGCAAGGAAAGGACCTAAAAAATTCCAAAGACCACATGATGGAAAATGCTAGCCACATCCAGAGAAAGAACTATGGAGTTGGAATACAGAATGAAGCAGGCTATTTCCTTTTTTATTTTGTTTTCTTTCTCATGGTTTTTCCCATTCATTATAAATCTTCTATGTAACATGACTAATGTGAATATATGTTTAATAGGAATGTATGTGTGGAACCCATATCAGACTGCAAGCCATTCTGGGGAAGGGGGAGAGAGGAAGAGAAAATTTAAAACTTATGGAAGTGATTGTTGAAAACTAAAAAAAAAAATAATTTTTAAAAAAGATTTAGAAGGTTTATAGATTAAATCTTTCTTTAAATCTCCCCCTTTTACCAAAAATATCACTACTAGGTCTGTATTCCAAAGATATTATAAAAAGGGGGAAAAGAACACACAAATACAAAAATATTTATAGCAGCTCTTTTTGTGGTGGCAAAGAAATAGAAATTGAAGGGTTGCCCATCAATTGGGGAATGGTTGAATGAGTTGTAGTATATGAATATATTGTAATACTACTGTTCTGTAAGAAATGATAAGCAGGCAGATTTCAGAAAAACCTGGAAAATTTATACGAACTGATGCTGAGTGCAGTGAGCAGAACCTGGAGAATATTGTACAGAGTAACAGCAACATGATATGATGATCAACTTTGAAGCAATATGATCTAAGTCAGTTCCAAAAGACTTACGATGGAAAATGTTATCCACATCCAGAGAAAGAACTATGGAGTCTGAATGCAGATCCAAGAATACAATTTTCTCTCTTTTTAAATTTTTTCTTTCTTGTGGTTTTTCCTTTCTATTCTGATTTTTCTTTCACAACATGACTAATGTGAAAATATGTTTAATATGACTGTACATGTATAGCCTATACCAGATTGCTTGCCCTCTTGGGGAAGGGGGAGGGGAAGAAGGGAAGTAAAAAAATTAGAACTAAAGATGCTGAAAGTTGAAAACTATCTTTACATGCAACTGGAAAAATAAAATACTATTAAGTGGAAAAAATTAAAATTAAAAAAAGAAAAAATTCCCCTTTTAATCCCATGTACTTTTCCTCTTTCTAAATAAACACCTGAATTATAGACATATAAGTTCTTAAGAAAAGAAGGAAGGAAAGTATTATTATAAACATTGGATTTTTAGGAAAATGTACTTGGAGGTAATTTGCTTTAGGTCATCAAATAACAAATTACCTCTAGTTAATAAATCATAATAGAAAAGAGAGAATTCAAAAGAGATCTTAGGCATCCCTAAATCACTTCTGTTAACTTGTTTTAAAGGGAACTTCATTAATGATCAAAATGTTCAAAAGCAGACATTCTAAGAATCTTAAAAGAAAAAGAAAAGTTTAGGCTTACAAACAATGATAATCCCTTAAAGAAAATTACGGTTTAAAAAAATGCAAAAACTAATGGAGGATGAGTGGATGACTCACTTAAATTAAGTGTTTTAGATTACTGTTTTTGACAAAACAAAGCAGTCCATGGGATTATTACTTTTATTTTCCCTGCTCTAATATTTAAATGCCATTTAATCAGCAACCACATCATTTATTGTCTAGTGATAAAAATTTAGTGACTCAACAAAGACTCAAAGCAAACAATTATAAGGTACAACATGTTTTTTATTGGAATAACTTTAAACTAGCACTCTACTTGAATCACTTATCTTGCTGTTATAACATCTGTGAACTCTAAAAGCTTTTAAATACATTACTGGTGACTTGCATTTTGTTAGGTATTAATCATTGCTTTTTGATTGGATGCTTATTTTTTTTTAATGTTTGGAATTCCAGTGTTTATTTATAAAACAGTGCCAATTTAATGTAGAACAAGAAATGTTACTGGGAGGCAGGTGGCTAATTTAATGTTTTCAGAAATTAAAATAAATCGTGATTCAGGAAGTCAGAAGTAAAAGTGCATGTGCTATCAGATATTAATGATGTGTTGATTAGTTTTGCTGAACATTTTTTCTTTATTATTTAATCAATGATATAGGGGATGGCTCACTAAAGAGGGGGCAAACAGATGAATATATTTAGAAATAATGATGTAAAAAAATAGGAGTAAAATAAGAGGTTTTTTATTAAAAGTAAAAAAGGTCAGTCTGGCTTTATTCAGAAGTATGTCAAGAGGAATAATACATAATAAGTCTGTGAAGGTCATTTGGAGCCAAATTGAAAAGGATATTAAAGGCCAGTCAGAGGAGTTGGGTTTTGAATTTGGTCCTAGTGGTAAAAGAAAACTATTTGAATTGACTGAACAGGAGAATGGCCTACTTGTGCTTTGGGAGCTGAATGGAGGAGGAATTTGAGAAGGGAAAGAGTTGAGACAGGAAAACCAGTTAGGAGACTATTACAATGGTGAAAAGTGTTAAGGTTCTGAATTAGGGTCAATAAAGAGAAGAGTGGGGCAGCTAGGTGGTGCAGTGAATAGAGCACTGGCCCTGGAGTCAGAAAGACTTGAGTTCAAATCTCACCTCAGATACTTGACACTTACTTAGCTGTGTGACCTTGGGCCAGTCATTTAACCCCAATTATCTCGTGTTCCCCCCTCCATAAAGTTTTTTTTTAAAGAGAAGAGGATAGTTGTAACACATGACTGCTTGAAGGAAGAGATGGGTACAGACATGAGACATGCTGTACAGGTGGAATTTGGAAATCAGTATCTGATACATTATTTGGAGTGAAGGAGGGGAAATAGTTGAGGATGATCCTGAGGCAGCAAGCCTGGATTAATGGGAAAATGGTGATATCCCCAACAAAGACAGGGTAATTCAGGACTGGGGGGGGGGGGTGGGGAAGGGGGGGGGGCCGATCACTAAGTCAGTTTGGGATACTTTGAGTTCAGATGCCTGCTGGTCACCCAGTTCAAAATGTCCAGTAGTCAGTCAGTGAGAAGAAAAGTTATGAGGAAATATCAACCTAGGAAGCAGAGTTGATGAGAAAGGCAGCCAAAGGCCTGGATAAGAGACAGCCTTTGTAGTGAACTGATAATTGAGTTGACTCTATATGATACATGTAAGTCATCTAAACAAAAAGAACCAGTTAAAAAACTGAAAACTTCATTCCACTAATCAATTATTCTGTCTAAATTAGGTTTTTTTCTAATGACTTAACTAGATTTTGTGCCTCACCTCAACTTAATTCATTGAACTAAATAGTTATTTTGGTGTCTTAGGGACTCAGTGACATACAGTAGTATCTGCAGTACCTGGTAGGAGCCTTAAACCTATTTTCCTACCTTAAGTAAAGTCAAACATAACTAGAGAAAATGAACGATTTTAGTCATCTCATTTCCAGTCTAGCACAAGATCAGCCTGGCCTAGAAATATAAACAAAGTATTCCAGGTAAGGAAATGAAAGGAAATTAAAAATCATTGACTCTGAGAACCTGACTGTATTACTCCTGGTGATTTGCATTCCGGGAAACATTTTGTTGACTGCTAGGGGTGAGAAGTCCTGTAATACTTCTAAATTCATCCACGTCCATTTACACAATGGATATGGCTGGAAAAGAGGTCTGGGTGATATGTTTGACAAGAAGCTGAAATGTTTTAAGCCTCAGGAGAGCCCATTTTCAAACCTACTCAGCAGACTTGATGCTTTCATTGTTTTCCTGAAACTCAATTGGGAAACAGCTGTTTTTTTCCAAACCAAACTCTAACCCCATCTAAATAGTTTTGGGGTTTGCTTGCCAGTAATCACAACTGTGTTACTGACAGAGGTTTACCATTCAATACAGCAAATTAACTTTTTCTTTGTGTTTGTTTTTCCTTAGGGATAGAGGAAAAGGAAGCAAGAGAGTGTAAAAGATCAACAGGGACCTAGCTGAGGTTTAGGCTTCTACACTTATAAACAGAATGAAATCTGTTTTCTAAAATCGCACATAGATCACATTCCTTTCCCATTCATAGGGAACTGGTTTAAGAGTTCCCCACAAATATGAAATTCTGTTAATAATGGGCTATCATGAACCTGGGGACAATTGGAAGTTAGCCTTAAGGGATCAGAGAACTGAATATAAAGTCAATAGGCTTGTCTGTTTCATACCCTCTTAGTACAACCTTGTATTTATTATTTTTTTTAAGCAATTGGGGTTAAGTAACGTGCTCAAGGTTACACAGCCAGTTATTTTGTGTGGGTGCTAAGTATCTGAGGCCAGAACCGATCCCAGGTCTCCCAACTCCAGGGTCGGCACTCTTACTCACTGTGCCACCTGGCCACCCCCCCCCCCCTTGTATTTATTTTTAATATATTTTGAATATGCTTAAATGTATCTATGTTGCCTCCACAAGAGAATACAAGATCCCTGAGAGCAGAGAATGTTTTATTTTTGTCTTCATTCATCTTCAGGATCTGGCACAGTGACTGGCACAAAGTAGATGCTTAATAAATGCTCGTTGGTTCACTGAAGTATTAAGACATAATTGCTGAATCATACTGTTTTCCACTTTCTAGCTGGGTGAAATTGGCCAAATCACTTAGACCAGGAGTGGGGAACCAGTGGCCTCTAGGTCACATGTGGTCCTCGAGGTCCTTAAGTACAGCCCTTTGAATACAAAAATTGAGATTTTAAAATTATTTTTGTTTTTCCTCTTATTATTTATTATATCACTTTAAATCATATAAAGCACTTTTCTTGTGTAATATTTTATTTTTCTCAGTTATATGTAAAAAAAATTTTAATTTGTTTTTTTTTTAATTTTCAGTTCCAAATTCTCTCCTTCCCTCTCCTTTCCTTGAGATGGAAAGCAAGTTGACTCAGTTTATACATGTATAATCATATCAAACATATTCCTAAATTAGTCATGTTGTAAAAGAAAACACATATTTTTTAAAAAGCTCATAAAAAGTGAAAAATAGTATGTATTGATCTGCACTCTGATTCCATCAATTCTTTCTCTGGAGGTAGATAGTGTTTTTCATCATGAATCCTTTGGGACTGTCTTAAATCACTGTATTGAAGTCATTCACAGTTGATCACCATACAATATTACTGTTACTGTTTACAATGTTCTCCTCATTCTGCTCACTTCCCTTTACATAAGTTCACGTAGGTCTTTCCAGGTTTTTCTGACATCATCTTGATCATCATTTCTTATAGCACAGTAGTATTTCATCACAATCATATGCCAGAACTTGTTCCCTTCCCCAACTGATGTGTATCACCTCAATTTCAAATTCTTTGCTACCAAAAAAGAACTACTATAAATGTTTTTGTACACGTGGGTCCTTTTCCCTTTTTAAAAAAATCTCTTTGAGATAGATCTACTAGTGGTATTGCTGGTCAAAGGCTATGCACAGTTTTATAGCCCTTTGGCCATAGTTCCAAATTGTTGTCCAGAATGGTTGGATCAGTTCACAACTCCACCAATAGTGTCATAATTTTTCCACATCCCCTCCAATATTATTACTTTCTTTTTTTGGTCATACTAGCTAATCTGATAGGTATGAGGTGCTACCTCAGAGATATTTTAATTTGTATTTCTGTAATCAATAGTAATTTAAAGCATTTTTATATGATTATATATATATATGATTTCTTCATAGGAAAACTGCCTGTTTACATCCTTTGACTATATATCAATTGGGAAATGACTTGCATTCTTATAAATTTTTCTCAGTTCTCTATATATTGATAAATGAGGCCTTTCTCAGAGATACTTGCTATAATTTTTTCCCCTAGCTTTCTGCTTTCCTTTGAATCTTGGTTGCATTGTTTATGTTCTTAAAAAGCATTTTATGTATGTTATCTCATTTGATCTTCACAATTCTGGGAAATGGGTGCTATTATAATCCCCCTTTCACAGATAAGGAAATTTAGGATAAGATAAGTAAAGTCACTTTTTCAAGAGCACACAGCTAATAAACATCTAAGGCAGAATTCAAACTCAGGTCTTGTGGATTCAAAGTCCAGCATGATATCCACTGCACCACCTAACTGTCTCTGTTAAGGCTATGCAACAGAGAGAAATTCTAATCCAGAAGGAAAACCTCTCTCATAATCAATTCTCTCTCCCTCTTCCAGAGCCTTAAGATCATTATGACTGAAGCTTCCTGACAACATCTCTAATTGTTTTCCTTTTCATTTTTTTCACTCCTATTTTGTTAGTCACAGAGTCTCAATATGAAGGTTTCATTGGGCCACCCTTTGTAATGTTAATGCAATTCAAAGATCTTCCTGGTCCATTAAAAGGCCTATGTTACCACATGTGCCCCCCTTCCCTTGGAACAGGAGCTATGTTCCCAGGTCTAAAGGTACAGGTATTTCAATCACAGCTGTGATACATCTTGAATCACACAAAACCCACTGGGGGAGGAACTTCCCTAAGGAGAAACTTGCAGAAAGGATTTCACTGCTTTTGGTACTAAGCAAATTAGGCATTGAGCCAAGCGGGTTGTGGTGGCTTCTGGCTCTGAGCCTATTAGTTGAAAACTTCATATACTAGAACGTTGGTATTTTACTTTGGAGGTTCGTTTATGAGAAGGACCTTTTGATTCCCTGGACAAGACTCTGAGTAGCCATTTTTAAAGAGCCCCCCACCCCGCCCCGACTACTCAGAGCTTTGTGCTCTCCTATTCTGGTGGTGTACGTAGGTGATTGTATTACTTTGTTCAGACAGTAGGAGCCCTGTCTGTCGAATCTCTGTGCTAATTTCTCTGCTTGTATTTTCTACTTATCTGTAATTAAATTAAGAGTGTTTGTCCCCTTTTAAAGTTATCTTTCCTTTTAAAAAGCAGATCAAAGACCCTGTGCTAGCACACCATCCTGGGTATGCTTGGGTGCTTGCTCTTATGCCCTTGCACCCTGTCCTTGGTCCTACCTTCTACCCACTTGGATTTCTATGGGTAATCCATGTGTACTTTCCTTTGGGTCCTTTCCCTGGACTTGCCAAGTGAAAGGTGCCATCGCTGCAAGCACTGACTGACTCAGATACGTCTTCTGCAAAACTGATTTAGTCCCAATAAGGGGCCCTAAGTAAGTGTGCTCCTGGTGGACTAAACTGGAGAGACAGATTTAGGGCCTCTAGTTGAAGGAAGAGAAAGGAGAAGTTCCATTGTTAAACAATAGGTACTAAGTATCCATGCAATGTTTTGTCTCATTACCATAGAAATTTGAAAATTTCTCATACATTATCTCAGTTTTCCTTTTCCATTTAAAAGGTACAGAATTGCTGGGTGTGATTTCTTAGTTTTCACTGTGTCTACTTGAAATCACATACAGTAAACTCAGTTCATTCTGTTTGATTTATCTCTGGTCATAGAGCAGGGCAAAAATTTCTTATTTTCCTGAACCAGCAACATTTGATCATTTAAGAACAACTTGGCCAACATTTATTTTTGTTTTGGTATTAATCTCTGTAATTATTTGTCTATTTCAGTATCTATGGTTAAAAGCCTTCACTGAGACTGTTGTATATACACACATTTGCACCAGGGGTGCTTGAACAAGCTCCTAGATCTTCAGCACCACGCCTACATAACCCTACAAAAAATAACTATGATAATTACAGGCTCCTGAGAGATATTATTCTTTCTTATGGATTATCTTGTTCTTTCCATTAATGTTGTCCTCAAATCACTTTTACAATTATAATAAAACCTCATTAATTGGAAGCTCTGCTAATTGGGAATTTCTGAGATTCAGTCAGTAGGTAGGCTGGAATTTATTTTTGCTTAGTGAACACTTTCTTCAGATTAATGTAAAATGATTCCTGTTTCATCAAATATCAGTTTAATTGCTATTCAACATAATAAAACACAACAGTTACTTTTGCAACTGGTTTGCAGGTAATCCTGTTATTTGACCCTGATCTTATTTGATGTAGGCTTCATGCAGCAGACAGAGTGCTGGACTGAGAGACAAGAAAGCCTGGGTTCAAATCTTGCCTCAGATATTTATTAGTTAGTTATGTAACCCTGGGTTAGTCACTTAACCTCTTGGAGTTTTATTTTCCTTTTCTGTAAAATTAGAAAATTGGACTTGTTAATTTCTAAGCACTCTGTTAACTCTAAATCCTGTGATGTCTACATTTATTTATCCCTTTCTTTGCTTCATTAAAAAGGGAACTTCTAGATTATCAAGAGAATATAGCAATTTATTTAATAAAGCTTTATGTATACAAAGCTCAACAGAAGTCCTATTCTGGTGTATAATCATTACAAGGATATGACCATGGGTTCTTACAGGCTATGCCAGTGGGACTTTAAACTCCATCAGGTTGCACAATACTTAAAAGGCTTCCAAAGGGGAATCACCAACATACTTGGTCTATTTTTTATTCAGATCAACCTAAGTTCTGTGACTCACTGTGAATAGGATGGGTACTGCCTTGTGAATGCTTTAGTCATGGAAATCGTAGAATGCAGAGACATACAAAATGCCCTCAGTTCTCTGACATCTTACTTTTGACCATGATAAATAACAGAAGGGAAGAAAGAGAGAAGTAAGAATCACAACAATTTTTGACCATCTACAAACATTTGCTAATCTGTGGGTACTTTAAAAGTAACATTCTTGTTCAATAAATAAAGAGTTGACATATTTTGGGAGGAGCTGAATCCCATGACCATGAATATTCTATCTATGAATTAAATCTTAAAAAAAACTTGGAGGAAAACAGAAGAATGGCTTATAGAGTCTTCTTAGAAAGATAAAATAAAGAATTGGCATGGTCAATTTTAATCATGTATCAAAAAGCAACAAAAAATAAAATTTTAATAAACAATTGGTCATCTCAAATGGCAGTGTCCACAATAGTCATTTGGGAAAAGTTTTCTATGAAGATAATAGAGCTGTATATGAAGATATGACAGTCACAAAAGATAAAAATGGAGAGAAATTCTATGAAGAATTTGAGGTTCTGCTAGCAGGAGCCAAGATGGCAGGATAAGAAGTAAGTCACTCTTACTCTCCATTATTGACCTCTGAAAGCCCAGAAAATATTACTCAAAGAAAAACCCTGGAACAGCTGAGTCAGCCAAAAGACAAGGTGCTGCAGTCTTGTAGCCCAGCTCTTGGAGGATTAATGGAAAAGCACCCTCTCACTCTTGAGGAAGAGGAGCATAACAGGAAAGGAGGAGTCCCAGCAAGATATAAGAAGGTTACACCTCAGCACACCAGGGGGAGATCCTGAGCCCCATGGTGGTGGAGCAGGCAAGCTCCAACACCAGGACCCTCCAGTGCCTCTGCACAGGCAGGGGAACCAGTAGACACCAGTTTAGAAAACCTACATGTGAGCCAGCATTCCCCAACAGCCAAATCTTCCAGGGCTTCTGCACAACTTCAGGAAGCACAGCTGCTGGCTGGCAGACATGCTCCAGTAGCCAAACATTTGAGTTCAAGGCCCAGAAAAGCAGGAGTCCCCAAGGGGCCAGACTCTCCACCCACACCTTGAGAGCTCAAGTGTTGCTGACCCCAGCTCAGAACCAGGTAAGTTGCCAGACCCCTACAGACCACAGCACACAAAGCTAGTGACCAGGTACCAGTCTCCCAGCACAAGAAGCTTGGATCAGTGACCCCAGAGGACAACATTGTCAATATACCCACATCCAAAACCTTAAAGAAGAATATAAACTGGTCTCAAGTCCAAAAAACCTTCTTGGAAGAGCTCAAGAAGGATTTTAAAGTCAAATAAGAAAGGCAGAATTAAAACTGGGAAAAGGAATGAGAGGTATGCAAGAGAGACTCAATAGCTTGGAAAAGGAAGGACAAAAATTGAATGTGGAAAATAAGACCTTAAAAAATTGCTTATCTTCTCAGTAAGGGTGGGTGACAAAGGAAGAAGGGAATGAATCTAGAATTCAAAGTTTTAAAATCAAATGTTTAAAATATATATGTATATATACATATATGTATATACTATTATCAATATTATTTTACATGTAAATGGGAAATAAGATATACAGGCACTGGGGCATAGAGATCCATCGTGCCCTACTGGAAAGTTGGAGAGGGTATGGGAGAACATATGGGAGAGAGCAGATTGGAGGAGGGGATATCCAGTGGGATCGATATTTTGGGGTGGTGGGTAGGGGGAAAATGGGGAGAAAATTTGTAACTCAAAATCTTGTGGAAATGAATGATGTAAACTATAACTTAATAATGCATTTGATAAAAAAAAGAGCAGTAATCACTTGAGGTTGGAAGATCTCACGGAAATCTTCATAAATGAACTGAGCATTGAAAGAAGATAAGGCTGAAACAAGGACATAGTATCATGCTAGGCTTTTAGGAAATGGCTTTTTGTATTAGCATATGGCCTTCAAAATCCTCAGCTCCAATAACTTCCTCTTTACATCCAACTTATTCTTCAAACTTCAGGAACTCATAGGTCTACACTTGGAAATTCTATTCTCTGACATCAACTTCATTGATCTCAATATCATGTACCTTTAAAAGTTATTGAATCAAAAAAATTTAGAGTTATAAAGGATCTCAGAGGCCAATTGATGAATAAGAATTCTTATAAGGTATGTGGTCCTCCAGTCTTTGCTTGAAGAACTCCAATGACGTGCAAACCACAATTTTCAGGAAACTCATTCCACATTAGGAAAGCTATAATTATGATGACATTTTTCCTTATACTAAACTTATATTTGTCTCCCTGCTACTTCTACCCAGTGCTCCTACTTCTTACTCTGGGGGGATATAGAACAAATTTAATCTCTATTCCCAGTGACAGGCCTTAAAAATTTCAAGATTCCTACCTTCCATAAGTCTTCTCTTCTTCAGGATAAATATTACCAGTTCCTCCAAATGATCCTCACATGGAGGAAGACCTGGAGGTCTTTCGCTAGCCTGGTCACCCTCTGAATAACCTCTGACTCATCAAAGTCCTTCCTGAAATGTAGTACACAGAAAATAATACACCTTGTGATTTGTCTAGGACAAAATCCAGAAACTCTGTGACTTCTTTATTCTTAAAAACTATTACTTGATTAATGAAGTATAAGATCGCATTGTTTCTTTCTGTTTTCTTTTGGACTGCCATGTGACACACAGTCATCATTGTAAACCACTGAACTCCAGGGTCTTTTAAAAATAATTATTAGATGGTCCCATGTTTTATGAGTAAATCTGATTTTGCAAATTCTTTCAAATAGTTCCCAGGTAAACCAGGAGTCACACTTGTCTTTGCCCTGATGCTGAATGTGCAATAGTATTTGTCTGCTGGAGGCGCAGAATCCTGACTTCCCTAGGAAGGGACCCACCAGCCATGCCAAATAGTATGTATTTTCACTATTGAGGGCTGTGTCTCCTGCCCACTCTCAACCTTTGTCTTCTCTGTCATCTGGGCCCTGTTCTTCCACTTTATGCAGATCACATCCTTTCACTGTGGGGTGACCAATTACCTGCCATTGGTGAGCTTGCACCCGTGAGTTCTGGATATTTCTTCTCTGCTTAACCCAAATCCTCTTTATAAGACTGGGAGTTTATGAGTGACAGATGGATAGATATACCCTGCTCTGAGTTTGCCGGGTTACTCTTGCTCATACCTAATTAGTCTTCTTCCCCTCATCACAACTCCATGCTATTGATCTCCTTTCCCAAGTACTTTTTCTCTGCTCTCACCCCAAGGGAATTTTCTCTTTCTCTCTCCCAATTTTATCCTGTTTCTAGAGTGTCATTTCCTCCTTCCTGTGGCTGATTTTATATTTAAGGAAATGGTCATTGTATATGTAAGGAAAATAAATACCTTTTTGGCCACTCCAACAAAAACCCAACACTGTTATCCAGCCATAAGTTCTCTTTGGTGAAGTTCATTTTTGGAACGCAAGTATTTTTGTTTGTGTGCTTTTTTATCTTGTCTGGACTTTGATTTAATCCAAGCAGGGCAATCCAGATGAGAAAGCTCCTGCTCCCAAAGTAGGTCAGCAACTCTTCCATAGTCTTTAGCCTTAGAGAGGTGCCTGGGGCCCAGAGAGGTCACAGCCTGTACAGTTACCCAGAAGTATGAACCAGAGACATTCATTACAACATCCTCTATCTCCCATATATGACTGTATATTCTCTTCCATTCGATTTCATCTAATCTGATTTCTTTCAGCATTCTAGCCTGCCAAGATCACAGTATAAAAGAATTACAGTATTTTTTTTTTTAGTTTGGAAGTAACTTTAGTAGCCAAATACTCCAATTCAAACCTAAGGTGTATGGGTGAGAAGGATCAGAGACACTACAACATACCCAGTAAGGAGCCATCTAGTCTGTGCTTGAAGACATTCAGTGAAAGATAACCCATGACCTCATGATACAGTCTATTCCACTTTTCAACAGCTCTAATTGTTAGGACCTTTTTCCTAATATCAAATCTAAATTTGTCCTTTTTTTTTTGCAACTTCCACCCCATTGCTCCCATTCCTATGCTCTGGGGTCAAACAAAACAAGTCTATTTCTCTTTCTGAATGAAATACTTTAAATGTTTGAAGGGAACTACCAATTTCCCACATGTCTTTTCTTTTTCATTCTAAACATTACTAGTTCCTTCAACTAATTCTCCTATGGTGTGAATTTGAGAACCTTCAACATCCTGGCTACCCTACTCTATACATTTGTATCAGCAATGCCATATTCACAATGCCTATAGAGATTACAAATATGCTGATATAATTATCCATTACAAAATACATCATGCTTGCCATATGGGGAAATAAACTAGAAAATTTATTAAGATACCAAAAGACTGAGTCCCAAAACCAGAAAGTGAAAGCCATCAGAGTAGTTATGACATTGGCACAGGTAGATAAAGTAGAAAGCACCCACATTCTCAAGCCTTTAAAACAGAACAGGCTACCTCAGGCAAAGGTCCTCCTCTCCCCATGCACAGCAACCACCCAGCGTCCTGGAAGAGCGCTCCCAGCAGCTGCGGCCCCTGGCAGTCCTCAGCAGGAGTCCTTAGCAGAAAGTCCTTAGCAGTCCTAACTCAAAAAAGGGCTTCGTGCTGCCGCTGCCTCCGCTGCTGCTGCCGCCCTCGCCACCACCACCAGCCACCGCAGGAACGCTAGCTTGGCTTTCGCTTTCTCTGGCTTTCGCTTTCTCTGTCTTTCTCTTGCTCCGCCCCTTGCTGCTACGTCAGCACGTCCAATGGGGCATGGAAGATCTTTAAATCCCATAACCCTTACAACATTCTTCAGCTTATCAATGTCCCTGAGATACCTAGAAGTGAACAAAATTTTCCAGATGAATTTCACTAGCGTTAAGGTAACCATTTTTTTTTCTTTACTCTCAATATAATAACATTGTTTATTCACTTGGAGGCTAAAATCTGTTAAAACCTCCAGATCTCTTTTAGACAAATGACTACCTAACCATATGCTCTTTATTTTGTATTTGTAAGTTTGATTTTTTTTTTGAGCCACAAACTAAAAATTTACATTTATCTCTATTAAGTTTTGCATTCTTTCTGGGTCTTGATTCATTGAGCTAGCCATACCCTCTAGCTTTGTAATATTTACAAATTTAGTAAGCATACCATTTATGTTTTTACCCCAGTCATTACTGAAAATGTTAAGTAACCAGACCAAACACTGATGCCTGGGACACCTCCCACCAATGATTACTCCTTGAGTTGAGCCACTTAACCACTTCAGAATCCAAGATGATGCTGATTGACAATAGTGATGATTACAAACACCTCTTAGATGCCAGGCACTATTCTAAATGCTCTTACAAATATTATATCCTTGCAGCAACCCTTGGAGATAAGTGTTATTATTATCCTCATTTTACAGTAAGGAAACCAAGGCAGATAGAGATTAAGTGACTTGCCAAAGGTCACAGACAGCTAGTAAGTATCTGACACAGATTTTGAACTCAGAACTTCCTGACTTCAGGCCAGGATTCTATCCATTATGCCACCTTGCTGCTAATTGTATCTATATGTTTTATTGTCCATTATCCAACACCTCTAATATTAATGAGATTCTTTATCAACCTTTTGCTAAAAGCTAAGTAAACTATATTTGGAACATGCCCCCAATCTACCAGTTTAGTAACCCTGACAAAAGTGGGAAGGGGGTTAAGGAGATGGATTACGGTTAGACTGATGTATCTTCTTAATGAAGTTATACTGGCTCTTGTGATCATCATGAAGTTTTGTAGGTATTAATTTGCCTGTAATGACATGTGCTAGAATTTTGCCAGGAGTCAAATTTAAGCTCACTGTCTTATAATGAGCAGATTCTATTCTCTTCCTATTTAAAAAAAAAATTGGGCTATTTGCCTTTTTTCAGTCCTGTAACATGATAAGACTTTTATTCTCTATGTTCTTTGAAATATCATTGACAGTAGTTCAGCAAACATATCCATTAGTTCTTTCAGCATGGGTATAGTTCATTTGGGTCAGGTGAACTGAATTAATCAAGGACTAGCTAGGTGTTCTCTTACTATTTCCCTGATTATTTGGTATATCCGCTCCCTATTAGCGGCATTTCCTCTGTTCTTTCTAGTCCAAAGGTCATTCTCATTGGTAGAGAAAGCAGAAGCCATATGAACTGAGTAGCTCCGTCTTTTTTCTATTTGCATTTACCACTGTCTCCTCCACACCTGACTTACTAGTCCTCGATAGCAGCTGGTTCCTCTCCTTTACCCCACTGTAGCTGAGAAACAAAATAAAACTTCTGTAGAACTTGGTGTTCACTACCAGCCCCAGCTCCTTCCGAGCATTGGCAGGCCTGAAACTAGTTGTACGTGATCAAGACACACCCTTGTATTCTCTCTTGTCTGCCTCCGCTTTCATTTTTGTTCATGAAATAATGGGCAGCTCCCGGGTAAGGAAGCTCTGTACCAAAGCGGCGCATCCTCTGCTCTGCAATTTATAATCTGAGACTCACCTGGAGCCGGCAGGATTATGTGGCTGGCTCCGTCATATGGACAATATTGATCGGAGGTGGGGCTTCACTTCAGTTCTTTACGGCATCAAGGCTCCTTCTCTGCTATATTATGCTGCCTTTCTCATATTCTATACCTTTTAAAAAAGAAAATTTGAATTGGAGCCTGCGGAAGGGGCGTGGTTCCGTCTCAGCACGCGAGTGGGCGGGAGAACGGGCTGCTGAAGCTTCCCAGCCGAGGGAGGGACCGTGCTGAGCCGGCCGTGGAGACGAGCTGTGCCTGCGCTGCGGGACACGTGGAGGGGCCCAGGTCACAGCCGACGGCCCAGGGTTGGGCCGATCCCCCGGCCTTTGACGCGGCCCTGCTGGGTATGCTGGTGTGCCCATTCTCCAAGAAGCCGAGGAGGTATGATGTATCAATAAATGAGCTGATTAATGAAGAGCTGGGGATTGCTTACCCAGTCATTGATGGTGCTCCTAATGTGAAACCGCAGGCGGCAAGAATGATACACCAGAATGAGCAGCAAGAAGAAAACGAACAAGGGCAGGCTGTTCTTATTAAAAACCAAACTCCTGGCCACAGGACATTAGCAGGAGGAAGCGATAAGGAGTCAAAGAAAATGTTTCCGTCTCTCACCCCACTGACTGGCCTTGTTCCTGTGATCTCATTAGAGGAACTGTTTACTCCACCTCTGTAGATGAAAACTATCCCCATGGCTGCACCAGCGCCAGCACCCTGTGCTTTTACAGTCTTCTCTTGCCAATGACCATACCAGTTTATGTGTGCTTTCACCTCTGGGCTTGGATGGGTATGAAGCTTTTAGATACAATTAATGCAATAAGAGGCTACCCCAGAGACTTTATGTTGTAAGGCCGAATGATTTCCATTTAAACAGAAAACTGATTTCTTATCTTACTCCACTTATCTCAGTATACTGGAATGATCTCATTTTCATAGGGAACTAAGATTTTCATCCTTCTGTTAGAGACTGTGGATTAAAGAAATTTAAAATGGAAAAAAAAAACCCTCTAAATTGATTAGTTGGATTTCTTTGAATCTGAATAAGTCTCTTGAAAGGAATCCTATTTTTTTTCCTCCTCATCAGATTTTTTTGAGTCTTCAGAATTTCATTTTTGAGAATTTCCTATCCTTTCTAGGCAGACTTCTTCAATAGAATTTTATTTCAGGGATCCAACTGACCCTTCCCTCAACCCTTTGAAATATTTTTCTCTGCAGATCTAGAATGCATGTTTTAGATTATGCTACCCAGATTTCCTCTCCTTCAATTTCATTAACACTGAGAAGGATTGGTCATAGATTACCCCCTCACACCTTAAATGTTCTTACCCAGCAACTTCCCTGATAGTAGAAATCAGATGCAAGAATAGAATTTCCCCTTCCAGCTTATTCCACCAATGGAGGGATCTTTTAACATCCCTTTTCATCCATTTTATTAGCTATTCCTTCCAGCTTTGTGTCATCTGTTGATTTAATTAACACACTACCTAGGCCTTTATCCAAATCATTGATAAAAATGTAAAACAGTTCATAGCCAAACACAGATCTCAGGAGGCCCTCTGATGAAGATCGCCTGCCAAAATGACATTGAACTTTTAATGACTATTCTTTACATATGGCCATTCTGAGTTCCAAATCCAGCTAATTGAACTATAATCTAGCCAATATCTCTCCATCTCTTCCATAAGAATATCATGGCAAACTTTATCAAATAAAATCTGGGCAATTATAGCTACTGAATCCCCCTGATCTAACAGTTTAGTAACTTATTGTCCCCTCACACCCGGGCTGGCTTTGAATCATGGAAGCACCAAAATAATTTTTAAAAACCACAGTATTCTAGGGAAAAGAATTCCCATTGAAGGTAAAGAGCATTAAATTAGGGAGCTCATCTTTCCATCAGCAGGGAAAAACCCTTGGAAAGTCCCCATGATATGATCACCTATATGGAAAGTTTGGGGCATCATTTCAATTATGCTAGCTGATGGGAAGCTTCAATGAGACAACTAGGGAATTTCCTTTTATTCCAACAGCCTTTAGATATACAGTGTAATGAGCCATGTAATGCTCATAGATCAATATTAGGCATGAGGGAGTTCAGCTGGCCAACTGGGCTCTAGCAGTGACCCTAACCTGACTGAATAGGTATTGCTAATTTATGTCTTCTACCCTGACCTCCTGATGGGCTTGTCATGTTCCTGAAGGACAGTCCTGGAGAATATATAGAGAAAGAGACGTGACTTCAGGTTGACTGAAAAAGTTATGAAAGAAAGAAGAAAGAAAAGAGAGAAATACAGGGCAAGAAGAGGCAAGCCACAGATTTTGAATGTCCTTGAGAGCCATGGGTATATGGAGAAAGGCCAGAACTGCAACAGGCCTTTCAATTCTCAGTGTCTGCACTCCCAGAGATTAAATGGTCTCATTGGGGGAAATAATTCTCTTCCTAATTGAGGTGAGATTTCCATCTTACTCCTGGATTAGAGAGGCCCCTAATTCTCATGTATTCTATCACATAAACTAATGCATGTGTGTTTCATTGATTTTACTTGCTTGAATTTAAATAAGCAATAAGTTTATTTACTACCCATGATTATTTTTTGTATATAGCATATAGTGGGAGGGAAAGCTAAGGTTGCCAGAATTAAACTGTTACCCATCAGGTATAGGTTAGTATATTCTCCTCTGGCAGAAGTAGGCATGATAGAAATTAATTTAGAGCATCCAGGGAAAGTGACTTTTATTCTGAACCATGAAAGGACCACACACCCTACAATTCTAATACCAGATATAAAACAACTAACTATAATTACAAATCCAATACCCCACTTGAATGTAGGAGAGTGAGAGGGAAATCATCCAGACATAGCTGTATTCCTTTGCTTATACCTTATCAAACTACCCACAAAAAGGAGGTTTATTCTCTTCATAAATGTGCAAGTGGGGCATACCTATATCATTATATATCTATATACATGCTACACATGGAAAGTGTTTTTTAAAAACACCTGTTACACACATAAGAAATTCCATTGAACAGGTTCAGACAATGGTCTACAGCTAAAATCAAGAGAAAGAACCTTCCTTTAACCTTTCTTTCCATATAAAGTCCACTATAATTATTTTGTCTCCTAAATATTCTTTTAAAAAAAAGTCAAGGGTGGAGTCAAGATGGTGGAGTAAAAGCAGTGAGATCTCCCCTACACCCCTCCAAATACCTGTAAAAAAATAACTCTAAACAAATTCTAGAGCAGCATAACCCACAAAATGACAGAGTGAAACAAATTTCCAGCCTAAGACAACCTGAAAGATCGACATTAAAGGTCTATCGTACTAGGCTGGGAAAGGAGTACAGTCCAGCACAAAATGTACCAGCAAAGACTGGGCCGCCCAGCAAACCTGAAACAGGCTTCAGGGGACTGAATCACTGGCAACTGTGGTGGTTTCCAGACTCCTCAGCCCACAGATGCCAAAGTCACCTTAGAAGGTCAGTTGGAAAGATCTGTTGGACCTGGATGAGAGAAGAGCACTGTCTGGCCCCAGCCCTGGTGGCACGTGATGCCAAGCAAAGGCAACTTCCCAAGGTTCAAAATACCAGCATAGGTGCTCTCCGTTTCATTCAGTGAAAAATTAAGAACAGAGAAAATCAAAATATAGCATAATTTCAAATACAGCATTCACCAAGTATAATTCAATAATCTCCAAGTACTACTCCACCCCTAGGCTGTACCTTCATTTAGTCCATCACAAAGCCCCTCTTCTCAAATGGAGATTAGTTTCCAACCATAAGTAAAGTACATTCATTTGTTCAATCAGAGCACAAAAAAGTCAAAAGTTCCCCACCCTTGGATCACAACTGAATCTACCCCAGAGTTATAACAAGCTTAAGCACAGTATTTAATACCCAAAGAGAGGTCTTTTCTTCATCTTGACTGGAGGCAAGTTCTCAGCAATCTTTGTTCCTGGGGAGCTTAGCGAGGCCACAAGATACATTGCCAGTGTCTTCATTAATTCATTCTCTGTCTGCAGAACAGTCCTAGGACCCCTGAAAACGTTATCAAAACCCTCTTCCAGGATTTCTGTAAACATACAACAAGAAAATCCTTCTTCAGGGCTTCTGAACCAACAGCAAGGTTCCAAGACCTCTGCAACAACAGCATTGGCCTTCACCAGTGGGTACAATCCACTCTCTCTCTGCAGAACAGTCTCAGGAGCTCTGATCCAACAGCCAGGTTCCAGGACCTCTGCAACAACAGGACTGTCTTTCACCAGTGAACAAATCTGGCAAAACAACATCAAAACAGACAGACAAAGTACCAGCATAACAGCCATGTCTCCTCAGTCCTTGGCAGCTCTAGGTGGCAGCTCTCAAAAGTCCTGGGCAATTCAAACCGGCCCTCAGAAATCCTTTCTGTCTCTCTCTGCCTCCAAGATGCTGCTTCCAAAAAGTTCTTCTGCCTCTTTCTTTGCTTGTGTCTCTCTAAATTTATGTCACCTGCTCCTCCCTTTCAGCACTCTCTTTTCACATCAACAAGTCCATCCCACAAGTGGGATTCACAAGCTCTGGGTTTTAATACAATCAATCCAAAAACCAAGCCAATACAGGGGCATCTTTAAATTCCATTAC
Organism: Petaurus breviceps papuanus; assembly: GCF_028583685.1. NCBI lineage: Eukaryota > Metazoa > Chordata > Mammalia > Diprotodontia > Petauridae > Petaurus > Petaurus breviceps. The sequence goes on along the minus strand of NW_027186304.1, from coordinate 32,389,430 downwards.
TATTACATGGCAGAGACAGGTAGTGGGGGCTGCTGCTGCTTCTGGAGTTCTTGGCCCACAGAAAAAAGGTGTGGGGATCGAGTGGATGATCAGAGGGGGATTTCAGGGATCTCTTTGCTGGCACTGAGGTAGAATTCTCTTGTTTTGCCCATGGTTGGATCTGGCTATCAGTCCTGGTTGGCAGTTCTAGGGCAAGGAGAAGCACTGGCATGGCAGAGCTTGTGGCAGTGGTAGAGAGAGAATCCTCCTCATAGTTCCAAGCCAGAAAAGAGAGTTTGTGGTTACTCACAGATCAGAGTACAGACCAGGGGAGGAGTAAACACCTTTCCTTTGATCATACCACCTTAGAAAAACTGAAAATTTACAGTTCCCTAAAAGTTTCTCTGGAAACAGCTGTGCATAACACTTGAAGCTTGGGACAGTATGCCCTCCACAATGGAAGCAGAGTCCTACCTTAACAAAGAGTTGTAAAAAGTCAAGTAATTGACTGGAAAAAAAAATGAACAAATGTCATAAAAAAAAGTCAGACTATAGAATCTTACATTGGTGACAAAGAAGATCAGAACATACAACCAGAAGACAACAAAGTCAAAGCTCCTACATCCAGAGCCTCCAAGAAAAAGATGAATTGGAAGAGCCCAAAAGGGAATTTGAAAATCAAGAAGAGAAGGAGAGTCAATAGCTCGCTGAAGGAGACCCCCCAAAATAGTGAATACACTAACAACTTTAAAAAAAGACTAACTTAAATAGTAAAAGAGGTCCAAAAAAACAATGAGGGGGAAAATGCCTTAAAAAGCATAATTGGCCAAATGGAAAAGCTCACAGAAAAAAATAATTCTATAAGAATCAGAATGGAGCAAATGGAAGCTAATGACTCAAAGAGAAATCAAGAAATTATAAAAGAAAACTAAAAGAGTGAAAAATAGAAGACAATGTGAAAAATATCTCATTGGAAAAACAACTGATCTGGAAAATTGATCCAGGAGAGATAATTTTAAAATTATTGAACTACCTGAAAGCCAGGATTTAAAAAAGAGTCTAGACATCATCTTTCAAGAAATTACCAAGGAAAACTGCTCTGATATTCTAGAACCAGAGGGCAAAATTAGAAATTGAAAGAATTCACCAATCACCTCCTGAAAGATATCCCAAAATAAAAACTGCCAAGAATATTGTAGACAAATTACAGTGTTCTCAGGTCAAGGAGAAAATATTAAAGGTAGCCAGAAGGAAATGATATAAGTATTGTGGAAACACATTCAGGATAAGACAAGATTTAGCAACTTCTATGCTAATGGATCAAAGGACTTAGAATATGATATTCTGGAGGTCAAAGGGGCTAGGATTAAAACCAAGAATCACCTACCCAGCAAAACTAAGCATAATACTTTGGGGGTGGGGGGGGAGGAAATGGATATTCAATGAAATAGAAGATTTTCAAGTATTCTTTTTTTTTTAAGCAATCAGGGTTAAGTAACTTGCTCAAGGTTACTCGGCCAGGTGTTTCTGGGGGGAGGCTAAGTGTCTGAACCTGGATTCGATCCCCAGGTCGTCCCGACACTGGGGCCAGTGCTCTTATTCGCTGTGCTACCTGGCTGCCCCGATTTTCAAGTATTCTTAATGAAAAGACCAGAACTGAATAGAAAATTTGACTTTCAAAAATAAGACTCAAGAGAAGCATGAAAAGGTAAACAGGAAAGATAAATCATAAGGGATTTATTAAAGTTGAACTGTTTACATTCCTACATGGAAAGGTGACATTTGTAACTCATGAGACTTTTCGCAGTATTAGGGTAGTTGAAGGAACTATATATATTTACACACATACATACATACATATACACACACACACAACTCAGGGTGAGTTGAATATGAAGGGATGATATCTAAAAAATAAAATTAAGGTGTGAGAGAGGAATGCTGGAAGAAGGAGAAAGGGAGAGGCAGAAAGGGGGTAAATTATCTCACATAAAAGAAGCAAGAAATAGCTTGAAGGGGAACAGGGAGGAGATGAGAGGGAATGAGTGAACCTTTCATCAAATTTGGCTTAAGGAGGGAATAACACACACTGTAAATTGGGAATGGAAATCTATCTTACTCTACAAAAAAGTAGGGGCAGGGAGGAAGGGATAAGATTGGGCAGGGGATAAGAGAAGGGGGGGCACAGATTAGAGGAGAAGTAATCAGAAACAATCAATTTTGAGGATGGACAGGGTCAAAAGAGAGAACAGAATAAATGGGGGATAGGATTGGATGGAGGAAAATATAGTTAGTCTTTCTCAACATGAATATGGAAATGTTTTGCATGACTACACATGTATAACCTATATGGAATTGCTTGCCTTCCTAATGGGGGTGGGTGAGGAGGGAGGAAGGGAGAGAATTTGGAACGCAAAATTTTAAAAACAAATTTTAAAAATTGTTTTTACATGTAACTGGGAAATAAGATATACATGCAGTAGGGTATAGAAATATGTCTTGCCCTGCAGGAAAATAGAAGGGAAGAGGATAGGGGGTTGGTGGTGATAGAAGGGATGGCAGATTGAGAGAGGGGGTAATCAGAATGCACATCATCTTGGGGTCCAGGAGGGGAGAAATGGGGAGAAAATTTGGAACCCAAAATCTTGTGGAAATGAATGTTGAAGACTAAAAATAAATAAATAAATAAATCGAAAAGTCATTGAGGTTAGCTCAGTATGACTTGTTCTTTTTTTTTTTTTTTAAAAGCAATTGGGGTTAAGTAACTTGCTCAAGGTTACACGGCCAGGTATTTCTGGGTGGGTGCTAAGTGTCTGAGCCTAGATTCGATCCCCAGGTGATCCCCACACTGGAGCCGGTGCTCTTACTTGCTGTGCTACCTGGCTGCCCTAGTATGACTTGTTCTTGATGAAACCATGGCTACTCTGTGATAAACACTTCCTATTCAGGATGTTCACCAACTATCTAGTTAGTGATAGATAGAATAATGCCAATGCATTGTAACCAAGCTCCCTCCATGGTTCACAGACTTCATACTCTTCTTCCCTTTTTTAAAAATTGGAACATTTGACCTTTAACTATGCTGTGGTACCTTTCCAATTCTCCATGATCTTTCAGAGATCATTGACAGTAGATCATCATTCACTATTCTTCCAGTTCATATCCCCTACTTTGACTTCAATTGGCTCTGTGATCTGAAACTTTATGATTATTATCACAAAGAGTCACCATGACTTCACCAAAAACAACTTTATCTACTACCCTCAACTCCCTCACTTTCCGCTATTTCTAAGAGAATCCTCAAACCCATATAAACTCTGCCATACAGCCCCTGCACTTATTCTTGCTTTGTTCTACCATATGTACTAGAAGAAAGTTTCACACATTATAAATTTAAAGGTCATCACTTCAGATGAACTTTTACTGCTTCTCATCAATCCTACCATTCACTGTGTCATTTTCCATGTTGAATGTCTTTTTAATTTTGCCTCAAGCCCACAATTCCACACATGATGTGTATAAAAGATAACACCCTCCTATTTTGTTAATGATTAAGGTTATCTAATTTTAGTTTATTCACCTCTATTCCTCTAGTCTTCAAAAATGCTCAGCTTCAACACTCATTCTAACCTCTCTTTTACTGTTTCAAAGGAAGACATACTCCCATTCTATTATTAGCTAGATAAATCTATACTATGGATGCCATTCCTTTCTGATTTCTCAATATTCTCAGTCAGTCAGGTTTCTCCCTTCTCTTGTATAATCTTATTCTTTCTTTTCACTGGTTCTCTCCCATCTACTTACAGAGACACTTAAGTCTCCATGATTTGACATAGTTTTCTCATGATCTTTCTGTAACATCCAACTCCTATCCTATATATAATTTCCCCTTCATCCTCAATTGTTTTTAAAGTTTTATGTTTTTTTTTCATTTTCTCTCTATCCCCTCACTTTTCAGTATCTTGTAATTTTGCTTTCTTCCCTACCACTCTACTGAAATTACCTTCTAAATGGTCAACAACATCTTCCTAATAATGAAATCCAGTAGGTCATTTTCATTCTTCATCTTCCTTGGCCTCCCTACAGTACTGGTCACCATTGACTTATTTTCTGTTGGCTTTCAAGGCACTCTCCTCATTCTCCTCCAACCTATCCAGTTCCTTCTATTCTTTATTCATCATGGTGCCTTATCCTCTTCACCATTCCCTAAAGTGATGTTCCTCAAAAGTCTATACTCAACCATCTTTCCTTTTCAATCAGTATTTTTCATTTGAAGATATAATTCAGTTTCAAGTATACAGATGACTCTTATCTCCCACCCCCACCCCCACCCCCAGTATCTCTTTTTTTATACTATTGCCAGGCATCTTTTGAGAGAGAGAGAGAGAGAAAGAGAGAGAGAGAGAGAGAGAGAG
>NW_027186304.1:32381411-32384936 GCF_028583685.1 Petaurus breviceps papuanus | reverse complement strand
AAAGAGAGAGAGAGAGAGAGAGAGAGAGAAAGAGAGAGAGAGAGAGAAAGAGAGAGAGAGAAAGAAAGAGAGAAAGAGAGAGAGAGAGAGAGCTTGTCATTTTATGACTATTTGAAATCTCTCCATCTATAACTTCTCTCTTCAGATTCATCCTCGCAGCTCCAACTGCCTATATCTCTAATAGGAGGTCTCATCAGAACCCAATGGTCCATACACCCCAAACCAAACCTAGTATCTCTCACACTTCTCTTTCTAGTTTTATTATTTCTCAGAGACATCACCATTCACCATCTTTATACATTCATAACTTTATTGTTAACTTCATTTCCTTCCTCTTCCCCACCCTTCATATTCAATTATTGACCAAATCCTGTTAATTCATTCTTTGAAACATATTTTATATCCATCACACCTCCTTGCTATTTCCATGACTGGGGTGATGACAGGGAAAATATAAGGGAAGTGATGGAGAGAAGTAAGATGGGAATCCTTGAGAAATATACACTTGAAAGGAATGGGCAAATGCTGAGCGGTCCTAATGTAGATTTATTCTGTAGGAGTCTCCTATTTAACACTAAGAAAAAACATCAATGACCATTCACTTATGTGGGAATAGTAGCCTGCTGAAATCCTACACAACTTTTAAATGTCAGTCCAAAAGCTATTTTTCCCAAAAATCTTCCTTTGATTCTCTCCAGCCTTTCTTTGCCCAACCTCATATAATATTTTGTATCTCTCTTATCTTAACACCAATCCTCATTTGTGTGTATAGGTGTATAAGTACAAATGTATATTTATATACATACATATGTTTGTGTGTTCCCCCAGTAAACTGTGTGATCCATGAGGACAGGGAAGAGATAGAAGCTTACCTAACTTTTATCCCTCACCCAGCACCTAGCAATTAAATTCAACATAAACATATTCAGCATTAATTATGTGAAAAGTACTGGGGATGCAAAATTAAACACTGAAAATAAACCCTGTCTTTGAGAATCTTACATTTTACTAATTGCATAATACATTCAGTATGTACTTAATCATTCCTTGTTGAAGTTCAATAAATATTTTTTATTGATTGAAATATAACCAGAACTAACCTCACCCAAACCTATTCATTATAGATACCTAGAACATGCATAAATTTCCCCATACCCAGAATGGAATAGAAAGTAACCCCTACACCAATGAATCCAATCTACCCAAGTTTCCTCCATCCCAGAAAGTAAGGATAGAATAAATTGCTCATTTCAGGTCTTACTATGTAGAGATATAAAATTCTTTACTCAGTTTGAAATCCTTATTTATGCCTTATCAAACCCATTTGGGTATTTGTTAAATTGCTAGAAATATGGGAAGGGAACATATTTAAGTGAGTTTTATTAGGATCCATGATTTGCCCTCATCAGACACAGGGCATTGTTTGTCAACACTGGAGTGGGTTAATGAGCTCAACTGTAGCTTCTCCTGCTCCAGAAGACCAAAAATAAAAGAATAACTTTCAGGTACTGGAATAATTAGTATACCTGCTTAAGAACAGGAGAGATGCCAAAGAAAGATGCCATCTCAAAGTCCCCTCTAGGCAATATTCTATGGCACTATAACTTCATTGTGCACAATGAATCAGTAAGTCAATCAGTTTTAAAAGTCTGGATTGAGTGAAGAAAAAGTTCATAAGATACTTCCTCTAAGTGCCTACTGATAGAAGTACTGTTTTTTGTGGGAACCAGGTTTTCTCCAACATAATATAAACTGATGTTTTCTTACCATTTTCTAAATAGTTCTCTCTCCAATAAGAATATTAAGTGTTGATCATCAATTATAACCTTGTGCTGAGGCTGCAGATCTCTTACTGAGGAGGAGGAATTCCTAAACAGTAGCCATCAGCATTTTATTAAAAGAGATGATAATGATTTCCCTTAGCAAATAAGATGCCAGCTGTATTGTCCAAGACAGCTTCCAAATGATTTTGGGTTTGCAACTCATAAGGATAAAATTAAAATATGCACGGTCTCTAGCAAGAGCAGTATTTATCAAAGTGACAGTGCAGCCATTTTTCTTACAACTTAAAATGGCATGTTGATGATAATTACTTTAATCTAATTTTCAGTACATCATAAGATCCTTGAATCACTGACGCAATCTAGAAGTCAATGTGTATTTATAATCATAATTCACCTATAGAGTAAGATTTATCATTCGTGAAAAACGAAGTTAAATTTCTATTTGTAGGTTTCATCAGTGGGCAATTTTTTTCCCAAACTGGGAAAACTGAACCTATGTGCGCATGCGTGCACACACACACACATACACACACACACCCCTCTTTAGATCTTTGCTTAAATTAACAAAATGTTAAATGACATTCTCTTTCTGCAGATCTTCACTGGATAACATCTATCTGGATATTACAATAGATATAATCATTTTGTTAGACCAGCTGTTGTCTTACATAGTTTGTACATGCTCAGGCTTTCAAAATAAAAGAGAGGAGAGCGCTTTAGAAATTCTCTTCTTTGCACTTATTTCATTTCTTGAACAATGCACCAGTACCACAGTCAGTAATGCATGAGACCTATCCATTGTTACTAAGCATTCTTGGGAGTTGGAGGAATGAGAAAATTGGACAAAGCTGCTATAATAAACATCATTGAGCATTTATATAGTACTAAAATTTTACAGAGCACTTTAGAATATCTCATTTGATATTCACAATGATCTTGTTGTTCAGTCGTGTCCAACTCTTTGTGATCTCATTTGGGGTTTTCTTCGCAAATACAATGGAGTGGTTTGCCATTTCCTTCTCTAGTAGGCACTGGTATAATTCCCATTTTATACATAAGGAAACTGAGGCCCAGAGAGGTTAAGTGGCTTGCCTATGGTTTTGGCAAGGCTCTCATATTGTGAGTGGCTATCCCACACATGTGGCAAAGGGATATAATTGTGTGGTTCAGAGAGAGACAGAACAGGCATCTCTAGCCTCTTTTCCCTGCCCCCCACTCCACACACACACACTTCTCCAAGGGAGACTGGTTCTTACCAGGAGAGGAAGCAGGAGGTTAGGGTCAATCAAAGACTTCTCCACTTTGCTCTCCTCAGAAAAAGAGAGAACACAGGACTAGAATTATATCTACTTGTTCCCTTAAATATTATTAGTGTAGGGGATTCAGGTTCTAGCTATCTTTTAATTGTTTCAAGTTGTTTTCCAAGAGAGAAGTTGAAGGAGTGGCTTACCAAGAAGGACTCCCCTTCTTGGAATCCTACATTCAAAACTCATGTCTTACTCAAGCCTGGGTTTGGATTGCCTCTTTTCTTTTGGTTCTTTCCTGATGTAGTTAAATGAGTATTTCTCTTGAGATGAGAGCATAGAAGCTTTCAGAGGATATTGTGAGTTAAAGAGGTTCCTACCAGGTGAAGCTGAATGGCTGAAGGGAGGAGTCCAAGGAACCACTCCAACTCCCTTGAAGAGGAAGGAAGAAAAGAAGGAAGGAAGGAAGGAAGGAAGGAAGGAAGGAAGGAAGGAAG
>NW_027186304.1:32294535-32381311 GCF_028583685.1 Petaurus breviceps papuanus | reverse complement strand
AAATCTCTCATTTGTTCCTCACAAAACCCCAGGGAAGTAAGTGCTAGTATTACCCCTATGTCACATTTGAGAAAACTGAGGCAAACATAAGTTAAGTGACTTTCCCAGGGTCACATAGCTAGTAAATATCTGAGTCTAGATTTAAACCCAGACCAAGCTCTCTATCCATTGTTTTACCTACATGCTTGCCAACTAGAGGTTAGTGGAATATAACCACTAATAAGAAGATTGGTGCAAGACTAGATTTCTACTAGCAGACATATACATAGAATTATGTGAACAGTACAAAGCTAATGTCTAATTAACAGGCTTGTTAGCTGCTTTATATTTTGACAAGGTTGAAATAGCCTTCCAGCAGATTATAAAAATAGTTATATTAAGTTACTGAATCCTGTTTTTCTTTCTGCTAATGCCCGATGTGAGTGTTTTATTTGCATAATTTTGTTTATGTGTAGAAATAGATTACTCAATTCATATTGCACCTACCTTTTTATTTCTATTTTTTGAAGGGAACTCTGAATATAAACCTTAACCTAAGCTATATTGTTGTTCAGTCATTTCAGGCATCTCTGACTTTCCTCTGACCCCAATTGGTGTTTTCTTGGCATAGATACTAGAGTTGTTTGCCATTTCCTTCTCCAGCTCATCTTACAGATGAGAAACCTGAGACAAACAGACTTAGGTGACTTGTCCAGGGTCACACAGCTAGTATGTCTGAGGTCAGATTTGAACTTGGGTCTTCCTCACTGCAGGCCTGGAGCTCTACACTTTGGGGCACCTAGCTACCAGCCTAAAGTATAAGTAAACTTTTTTCCTGAGGACACTGGGTTATATGATTAAAGAATTAATAAATGTGAGAAAAGGAAACCTATCCCCTCTCAGTAGAGACAGACTTCCTTCTCCAGCAATGAACCTGGTCCAAAAATATTTCTAGGTGGGATGGCTAGGTGGTGCAGTGAATAGAGCATCAGCCCTGGAGTCAGGAGGACCTGGAGTCAAATCTGGCTTCAGACACTTAATGCAAAACTAGCCATGTGATCTTTCGCAAGTCACCTAACCCCAATTACCCTACCTTGCCCCCTCCAAAAAAAAAAAAAAAAGCAAAAATATTTCTAGGCCCAGAACAGAGGCACCCTAGAGTGAAGAAGGTAATGCTGTAGTACCCCAGCTCCTGTGTTGACAACAGAAGTCCCTCAAGTTCAGATTAATTTGTATCCAGCACCTAGCATAGTGTCTAGCATAGGGTAGACATTTACTAAATGTCTGTTGATTGAATGAATGATGAATTGGCATTCTGGTAATTTCAGTCACTAGAGTCCAGGATGTCGATACCATAAAAAAAGTCAGTAGGAAATCACAAACAAAAATGAGGACCAGTAAGAGCACCCGGAATAAAAAGATCCAAGGCATTTCCACTGTATGATGATGGAAAAAAGAAGACCCAGGTCCCAATGAGAAGGTTGGGGAGTTTAAATGCTACCTGGATGAAGAGACCTTTGCATAGGTGCCATGTGGTTCCAGCTCATCCTGCCATAGAACTGAGGTTAAGAGATTGAAGGCAATGGAGGTGGGGAAGACAAGAAGACCCAAGACTATAGCTATGTCAGGCCAAGATAGTGTTTGCAATCCAGTCCAAAGATTTATTCCATGTCCTTGATGATCCTAGCAATGTCCTCCTGGGAGATGCTGTGTTTGGAGAGGCCAGTGATGACTGTGGTGGTTTCTCCCCAGTCGTCATCCTGTACTTCCTCTGTTCGAGTGAAATCATTCCCCAATAGTATTCTACTGGAGAGGCATGAATGGTGACAGATTTTTGGGAACAGCTACCATCTTTACTTTGAGGGGATTTGTATCTGTCTTTACTTCAAGGGGATTTGTGTGACTTGAATGACTTTGTGTGAGTTTGCAGTGACTTGAATAGTAAGAATATCCAGAGTATATAAATTGAATATCCAAAACAGAGGGCAAGGGGCAGATATTGGTTTTCCTTAGGAGGAAAGTAGTTCTGCTTTCATGCTTTTCAGCAATGGCACTACTGAGACATGGGGGAAGAGTCTGGGAATTGGAGAAGAGGTCTTCTAACTCTTCGACCTCAAGAAAGGCTATAAAAGAGACACCTTAACCTTCAAGATTCCTTGGAAGTCAATTACATCTGGTTGGAAGAAACCACAACTCAGAAACACAATTAAAAGCCCGTGCTTGACTGTGGATTAAAGTAGATGAGAAAGACTTCTCTTTGAGTTAAGGTATATGTAAAAACCAATGGAAAAAAAAAACAGTTTCTTCACACAGCATAGACTATGTTTGTCTGACCTATGGTATAAAATTCCTCCTCTCAAAAGGAACAAAAAGCTTAGGAGAAGACTATTTGGCCCAGTTGTTGCAAAAAGAGGCAGGTTCCTTTAAATGCTGGTGGGTAAGTCGTTGGGGTTTGAATGTTTTGGGCTAATAGGTTTCTTGTCCTCAGGAGAGCCTGCCTTAAAAGTTAATCAGCCAACCAAGAGTTATTAAGCACTTAGTGTATACCAAGTACTATGAAAGGAGAAGACATTAGCAGCGAGGGGAACCAGAAGAGGCTTTTTAAAGAAAGTGGAGTTGAAGAAAAACCAAAGAAACTAATACTCAGAGGTGAGTGTGTAGAAACATGGGGATCAGCCAGTGCAAAGGCACAGTGATGGTAGATTGAAAGTCATGTTCAAGAAAGTGTAGGCCACTATAGCTGGATCACAATAAGATTGGGATGGTGTCATGGATAAGAGTAAAGTGTGAAAGAATGGACCAATCAATAAATCAGCAGTTATGAAAAACCTACTATGTGTCATGATCAGACTATGAAGAGCTTTAAATGCCACACAGAGGAGTTTCTATCTGATCCTTGAGGTAGTAGGAAAATCCCAGAGGTCCATGAAAGGGTTGGGGAGGGGAGAAAGGTTACATGATCATGTCTGCTTTGAAGATCACCTGGGCAGCTATAAAAGATGGATTGGAGTGGGGAAGAATTGAGCTTTATCTGCCCACCCTTTCACAAGGCCTTTGCTTATCACCTTGTCTTTATTTTCTTATAAGCTGAACTCTTTTCCAGGCAAAAATACAAAGTGCTAAAAGAGACTAGATGAGCGGGGAGGGGAGGGAGAGAAAATTTGAAACTCAAGGAATTGTGGAATTAAATCTTGTAAACTAAAAGTAAACAAATTAATAAAGACCAAAAAAATTTAAAAAAAGAAAGAAACGAGGATCAGATAGACTTCATATTTACCTGGAGAGGCTTATACGAACTGATGCTGAGTGAGAAGAGTAGAGCCAGGAGAATTTTGTACACAATTACAGGCACAACGTGTGTGTGATGACCAACTTTGATAGACTGGACTCTTCTCAGCTATGCAGTGTTATAAGTCAATCCCGAAAGACTCATGATGAAGAGAGATGTCTAAATCCAGAGAAAACTAGAAAGAACTGAGTTTGAATCCAGATTGAAGCAAACTACCAAATCTTTTTCTTGTTTGGTTTTGTTTCCTCTTTCCCATTGTTCATTCCATCGATACAATTCATCTTTATAACCTGACTAATGTCTAATGTGAAAGTATTTGCAGATCCTATACTTGATTGTATAACATCATGGCGGGGGGGGAAGGGAAGGGAGGGAGAGAAAATTTGAAACTCAAGGAATTGTGGAATTGAATCTTGTAAACTAAAAGTAAACAAACAAATTAATAAAGACCAAAATATTAAAAAGAGAGAGAGAGAGAGAGAGACTAAATTCCATTCCTCCTTCCTCCTTTAAACCACATTAAAAAAAAACTTGTGATAGCCCTGAGTGGATCTATTTTTATTTCCCCTCTCTCTCTGAGCCTAGGTCAGTGTATAGTATGCAATAGGCTCTTTATAAATGTTTGTCAAGCTAATAAATGTTAGAGACAATGTGGAAAAATTGGGACACTACTTCATTGTTGGTGGAATTGTGAACTGATCCATTGATTTTGGAGAGCAATCTGGACTTATGCTCAAAGAGTTATTAAACTACTTATATCCTTTGACCCAGCAATACCACTACTGAGCCTCTTTGAAAAGATGACTAGGAAAGAAGGAAAAAAATCTGTACATTCTAAAATATTTATAGAAGCTTTCTTTGTGGTTGCAAAGAACTGGAAATTTTGGGGATGCCCATCAATTGGGAATGGCTGAACAAGTTGTGGTATATGATTGTGACAGAAAACTACTGTTCTATAAGAAATGACAAGTTCAGTGATCTTTGAAAATCATGGGTATTGACTTGCATGAAATAATGAAGAACAAAATGAGCAGAACCAAGAGAATGTTGTATATAGTTTTAAGAACAACTTTGAGTGAATAAGTCATTTTGACTATTATAAATACCCAAATTAACTAAAAAGGATATATGAAGGAAGACACTAGCTTCATCCATAGAAAGAACTGATAAATAGGATAAAATATATATAGAATGATTTTACATATGTGTGTATGCACACATATTTGTGTCTGATAGTAACCATTTCTAGAGCATGAGAGAGGGGAAGAAAGGAAAAATTTGCACAATAACTTTTTAATATATTTAAAAAGAATGGATGATTACATACAGGGTGGAGCCAAGATGGTAGTGTAGAGGCAGGAACTTATCGTGAACTCCCACTCCAACCACCTCCAATACCTGTTAGATATGACTCTAAACAAACTTTAGAGTTACTGAACCCACAAAGTGACAGAGAGAAACAAATCTCCCTCTGAAGGCAGCCTGGCCGGCCAATAGGAAGGGTCTATCACACCAATCTGGGAGCCTAGTAGTATCCCACATGAGCTACACAGTCTGAGATCAGGGTGGCCCTGACCAGTGGCACAGACTGGCCAGAGCAGACTTCAGGAGAGTGAATCACCAGCAGCTGTGGTGGTTTCCAGACTTCTCAGCCCATACTCGCCAAAGAGAAAGTAAAAGGTCGGTGGGGAACTCTGTTCGAACCTAGTGACAGAAAAACATGATCCAGCCCCTACCCCTGGAGCAAGGGGTGGCAGAGGTGCACCAGTGGCTGCCACTGCTGCTGTGTGGCTGCCTCCAGAGCTCCTGGCCTGCATATCATAGGGGGACCAAGCAACCATTCAGAGGGTAATCACTCTTGCTTTGACCTGCTTGGATCTGGATCATGGTCTTGGGTGGTGGTCCTGGGGTGTGTGATCACTGTGCCAGAGCTTGTGGTGGCTGTAGAGAGGGCACTTACCTCATAGCTCTGACAACATCTGCGAAAACTCCAGGAATTTGGTACACAGCTCTCTCCACTCTGGAAGCAGAGTTCTACTGTGGCAAAGAGCTCAAAAGTTAAATAACTGGCTGGCAAAATGAACAAGCAGAGGAAGCACAATCAGACCATAGGATCCTTTTTTGGGGACAAAAAAAGGATCAAAACATGGAACCAGAACAAATCAATGAAATCGAAACTCCTGCATCAAAAGTTTCCAAAAAAAATATGAATTGTTTACAGGTCATGGAGGAGCTCAAGAAGGATTTTGAAAATCAAGTAAGAGAAGTGGAGGAAAAATTGGGAAGAAAAATGAGAATGATGCAAGAAAATCATGAAAAGTGAGTCAACAGCCTGCTAAAGGAAACCGAAAAATATACAGAAGAAAATAACACCTTAAAAATAGACTAACTCAAATGACAAAAGAGGCCCAAAAAGGCAATGAGGAGAAAAATGGCTTAAAAAGCTGAATTTTCCAGACAGAAAAGGAATTTCAAAAACTCACTGAAGGGAATAATTCCTTCAAAATTAGTTTGGAATAAATGGAAGCTCACGACTTTATGAGAAATCAAGATCCTATAAAACAGGTCCAAAGTAATGATAAAATAGAAGACAATGTGCAATATCTCATTGGAAAAACCACTGACCTGGAAAATAGATCCAGGAGAGATAATTTTAAAATTGTTGGACTACCTGAAAGCCATGATAAAAAAAGAGCCTAGAAATCATCCTTCAAGGAATTCTCAAATTGCCCTGATATTCTAGAACCAGATGGAAAAATAGAAATTGAAAGAATTCACTGATTGCCTCTTGAAAAATATCCCAAAAAGAAAACTACTAGGAATATTATAGCCAAATTCCAGAGTTCCCAGATCAAGGAGAAAATATTATAATCTGTCAGGAGGAAACAATTTGAATATTGTGGAAACACAATCAGGATAACACAAAATCTAGCAGCTTCTACACTAAGGGATCAAAGGGCTTGGAATATGATATTCCAGAGGTCAAAGGAGCTAGGATTAAAACCAAGAATCACCTACCCAGCAAAACTGAGTATAATGCTTCAGGGAAAAATATAGTCATTCAAAGAAATAGAGGACTTTCAAGTATTCTTGATGAAAAAGCCAGAGCTGAACAGAAAATTTGACTTTCAAAGCAAGAGAAGCATGAGAAGGGAAAAAGGGAAAAGAAATCATAAGGAACTTATTAAAGTTGAACTATTTACATTCCTACATGGAAAAATGATAATTATAACTCATGAGACTTTTCTCAGTATGAGGAGAGTTGAAAGGAATATATGTGTATGTAAGGTGTATGTGTGTATAAATATATATATATATATATATATGTGTGTGTGTGTGTGTGTGTGTGTACATCTATACATACAAAGAGAGAACAGGATCAGTTGAATAGGAAGGGATGACATCTAAAAAATAAAGAGGTGACAGAGGAACATTATGAGAGGAGAAAGGGAGAAATAGAATAGGGTAAATTATCTCATACAAAAGAGGCAAGAGAAAACTGTTACATTGGAGGGGAAGAGCAGGAAATTGAAAGGGAATGGGTCAACCTTACTCTCATTGAATTTAGCTTAAGGAAGGAATAATATACACACTCATTTGGGTATCTTACCCTACAGGACAGTAGGGAGGAAGGGGAAAAGAGGGGGAATGATAGAAGGGAGGACAGATTGGGTGAGAGGGTAGTTAGAAGCATATATTTTTAAAAGGACAGGGTCAAAGTAGAAAATAGAATAAGTGGGGGGTAGAATAGGATGGAGGGAAATATAGTTAGTCTTTCACAATATAACTACTATGGAAATGTTTTGCATAACTTCACATGTACAACCTATATTGAACTGCTTATCTTCCCAATGGGGGTAGGTGAGGAAGGAAGAAGGGAAAGAATCTGGAAATCGAAGTTTTAAAAACAAATGTTAAAAAAAAATGTGTTTTACATGCAACTGGGAAATTATGATATACAGGCACTGGGAGTATAGAAATCCATCTTTCCCTACTAGAAAGTTAGAAAGGGGGATGGGGGAAGATATAAGAGAAAGCAGATTGGAGGAAGGGGTATTCAGTATACTTTCTATCTTGGGGTGGGGGTAGGGGAAAGACAGAGAGAAATTTTGTAACCCAAAATGAATGTTGAAAACTAAAAATAAAATTTTTTAAAATAGCAAGTTGTACATAATAGATTTGTAATTTCACGTGCAATCATCTTTTTATCATATTGTGTTATGGAATGCTTGCTTTATTCTACAAATTAAAATAATTTTTTTAAATAATGAATTCTAACTATATCCAAGAGAGTACATTTTGGAAGTCCACCTGACCACTTGATTCTAAAGAAGGAAAAAAATGAAGGCATGAAGAAATGTAATCATATGTTGAGGCTAGAGGGCTAAAAAGAAAAAAAAATGGAGCCCTTGAGATAAAGTAAAAGGAAAGAGTGATGGTCTTGGAATTAGAAAACTTCAGTGTGAATCAGATGTCAGCCATCTATTCTTTGTGTGACCATGGGCAAATCAGTTAACCACTATGGGCTCCAGTGTTGTCATCTGTAAAATGATATGGTTAAAACTATAAGGCCCCTTAACAGCTCTCAGTATATATTAATAGAAATTCACTCTACTGCCTGCTGTAAAACCCTTCCATTTTGTCTATTCCTTACATTTCTCATTTATATCATGAGGTCACTATCCATTAAATTTTGTTAATGAAATTTATCACAGCGAAGATTTCCCATTGGAGCATCTAATGTTTCTAGAGAAACATAGCCACTCTTCTACAATATTAAAAGTATAATTATGATAATTAAAATAACATAGCATACATGCACAAATTAAGCATTTAAGAAATATTTTATGACCACAGTAGGATAAAAATAATAGATGCTCCCTGGTCACTTGAAAGAGATAGCACAGTATCCAAAAGACCTCATGGTTTTCTGGGAGTAGATTCTTCACACAGCTGGGTCTGGCCTCTGGAGCCCTGGGAGAAACTCTATTGCAAATTCACTTTATGAAACTAATTAACCTAAGGAGAGTAAACAAGGGAAAGGAAGATTTCCCTTGGCAGACAGAAACATTAGAATTTGACTCATGGTAGCAGTGTGGTAGTGACATTCTCATTCTATTGAAAGAGAATCTTTATTATTTAGAGTTCATAATCACCTGCTGTTTATTCCCCTCCCCATGTCAGATATCTCTGTTTTTGACAACATCATAATCTCCACAGCAACCATTGTACTGTCAGAATAGAGGATTGTGACTTTTAGCTTGAGAATATGCATGAGGAACAGATGTCTCCAAGAATTTTTGTAGCGCCATAATGCTATGTGAAAAGAAAATACTATTTAGGGATTGTGTTTGACCAATATTGTATAATAATAGTGCTCACATATTTAGAGTTGAGAACTATAGTGTAAATCTGTTCCAGGATGAGCCATAGATAAATGGTGATAGGAATGGCATTTTTAATACTAAGGAGGGATTTTCACAATAACAAAAAAAAAAGCAAAAGATTTGCTTGTTTAACTTCATTTAGCCCTGATTAAATTTCCTAATTGCAATTTCAATGTTTTAAGGGCCTCTGGTTAGATTTTATTTTGCTTTCCAATATCCGTGCTCTCTTCTTTGTCCAGTCTTTTGATGCCATCTTCTTAGATATCATTGAATTGAACTGGACTGCTTATACTAACAAGTGGAAATCTAGTTTTCATCAACAATGACATAGCATTTGAACTCCATCAACATCTCAATACCCAAAATACTGTATGTAAAAGTAGCAATGGCACTTAATAAAGGAAAATTAGGAAGGGCAATCGGACCTAACCAAGTTCATACAGAAGAAATAGACACAGGAGGCAGGATTATTTAAAAGGTAGAAGAGGAATTGACATACCAAAAGAATGGAAAAGATCTCTGAAAGTGCTGTTACCAAAACAAACAAAAAAGGATGGAAAAAAGGCACTGAAGAAACAAGAGCAACTGCCAATTCATGTGGCTACTTTCTCATGTCTAGAAAATCTCTGCACAAACTCTCTATGCAAACACCGGGGGCACCTTAATGACAATATGAGAAGGCAACTGATCTCTTGATTATGAAGTGGAAAAAAATTATAACATGAAGTAATGTGATTAGATGGCTTTTTTGCACTATTATCCATAGCAGAATGTGTCTTCATAATAACACAATTTAGTAAGATTTGTAGGGAATACAAGATTCAGCAGCATGTGGCAATAATAATTTATTAACAGCCAACAATACTCCAGGCACTATACTAAGTAGTGAGGATACAAAGTATTGCAAAATATAGTCCCTCCTCTCAAGGAGCTCATATCCTAATGAGATTTACAGGCACTGAAAGATGATCAGTGTAGTCAGCCATCCACCTTGGAAAAATGAACTGTGTGAAAAATAATCATTGCAACATTTTGACAAGCAGATGAATAAACAATTCACTGACTTAGTCTTTCAGTATCTATTTCTTGGACAGGCATTATGTATGCACAGTGAATTGGTCTGAGTATTAGAAAAGAGTAATAAAGCAAGCTAGATGGAAATTTAGGAAAATGAACAATATTTCTAACAATCCTAAGCCAATCACTGACACCAAAGATCAGTTTTTTAACACTAAAATTTTTCTGGCAATCCTATATGACTAAAAGTAAATAATACCACAATCTCAAACATGTGACAGTTGTAAGTGACCAAAAGAAAGAAAGAAAATTATAAGACCAATGGAAAGATGCATAACAGATTAAATTAACCTTCAGCACATAGCAGAAATTTAAGCACAAAAAGTGGTATAAAATTTTAACCAAAGATATGTGCACCTGAAAAGGGAGTAAAATCATTAAGTTAGTAAGAATGAGGAGATAATAGAAAGATATTGCATAAATTACACAGGAAGTCACGTGCAAAAAAATAGAAGAAGCAGCAGAAAGTCTTCATATCATTGGACAAATCTTCTGTGGAAGATTTACAGGAAGCAATATATAAGAATTGTACAGAATGAAAAACCAGATGGAGTAGATATGCTGATGAAATAATGGAGTTGTTGAAGAATTGAAGTCTATTAGCAAGAATATATTGAGTGTCCACAAGATAAAAGGCTTATATGGTGCTAGGCCCTCTAGGAAATACCAAGATGAGTCAGACATGGTCTCTGCCCTCAGGAAGATTTCAATCTAGTGTAGTTAGATAAATATCATTATATCTATCTACATAATATATATATATATGTGTGTGCGTGTGTGTGTGTATGCATGTGTATATATGTATGTATATGTATATAGGTCTCTTTTGCTCAGTTTTTAATTCTCCCAGCCTTTACCTTAGGCTTATTAGTGCCCAAACAGGGGCATTATTCATAGTATTTAGAGCTAAAGAGGTTACTGTAGGGAGCCAAAAAGGCCTGATCCAAGACTCAGATAAATTTTTTGATAAGCTGGCTCCAAAGGATCCCCTGTCATGCTGAAGCTGGCTCCTGGATTCTCCTTTGTGATGTGGCTGCATTTAAAAGAAGTTACCTGAGAGCTGAGATCAAAGGCTCTGCCCTGTTCTAAGATTCTAGCCAAAAGGTGTTAAATCCTTATTAGATTAGAAACGTTCGGTTACATCCAGACTACCTAAACCTCCTGTACTAAATAGTGATAATAAAATTAGAGTTACATTTCTTTATTGTGTCTTTGCTCTATAAAAACCTTGTCCAAAGTATCAATAAATGGAGTTTGGTCTTGAACTACCCACATGGCCTGGTTCATTCTCTATCATGTCTCCAATCACATTTAGTCCTGGCAACTAAGTGGCTCCAGGCAGGTTACTTTTCATAAGTAGGAAGAACTATATTTTATCTTTTATTCAATGTTTTCCCAAAAATAAAAAAAGTATTCATCACTATTTTATATCAGTAAAATCAACAGTTTCTTCTGCCCAATAGTTCTTCAAATCTCAATTGTTTTTGTTTTTGGGGGGGAGGAGGTTGTTGATGTTTTAGCAGATTACAAAATTTGAGTTTGGAATCCAGATGCCAAGGTTATATACCACATTATATGGAGAAAATGCAAGTGAGTTTCAGTCCAATTGCAAGTAGTGGGAAGAGATCTTTGTGATCATGCATTGCAGAGGTTTCATTTGACAGCTTGCAAAACAGAGGCCTAGAGATGTCATGATACTTGTTCACAAGTTCACTTAGCTGGTTGGTAACAGTGTTTGAATTAGAGCCCAAAGGTCTTATTTCTTGCCTAGATCTTACACAACAGTTTCCTCTCTTTATCAGTTGCCCAAGAACTTTGTGGTTGTGTTTGACCCAGAGGCCTCACAAATCATCTTCCATATAACCCACAATCATGGGGGCAGAGCCAAGATGGTAGAGTAAAAGCAGGAACTTGCTTGAGCTCACCCACAAACTCCTCCAAATACCTGTAAAACTTTATTTTACTCATAATTCATTTCCACAAGATTTTGAGTTCCAAATTTTCTCCCCATCTCTCCCCTCCCCCCACCCCCAGATGGCTTGCCTTCTTATTACCCCTTCCCCCAGTCTGCTCTCCCCTCTATTACCCCACCTCCTATCCCCCTCCCCCTCACTTTCTTATAGGGAAAGATAGATTTCTATACCCCACTGCCTGTACATCTTATTTCCTAGTTGCATGTAAAAACTATTTTTAACATTTGTATTTAAAACTTTTAGTTCCATGTTATCTCCCTTCTTCCCTTCCCACCCACCCTCACTGAGAAGGCCCTTGGACATCTTCCGCAGCTCCCAGAAGCTCTGACTGGCCCTCGGAATCAGCAGCTCCACAGCAGAAGTCCCAGCTGGTTCCCAGAATCAAAATCACTTCACTCAGGTTCCCAAAATCAAAATCATTCTCTCCAGCCTGGGGGGCCTTTCCTCTTCAGCTTCCCCAGCGGCAGCAGCTTCTGCCTCCATGAAGCTCGCTCCAAGAAGATCTGTCTTTCCCAACCAGGGTCTTTCCTTATATACTGCATTGCTCCTTCCTGCTGTCACATCAGCAACAGGACTTCATACCTTCTGTTTCTTTAACAGAGGCTTAATTTGAACGAGGTGCTAAGTAACTCTCAGTTTAGCAATACAGAAGGAACTTCAAATTTCATTACCATTACAGGTAGTGAGAACCAAATTAGAGTTAGAGTCAGGAAGATCTGAGTTATAATCCCCAGCTCAAACATTTATTGGCTTATGACCCTGAAAAAGTCAATTAACCATTCCATACTTCAGTTTCCTCATCTGTAAAATAAGAGAGTTAAACACAATGTTTATACTATTCTAGGATTCTGCTTCTCTGATTAGAAACATGGGCCTGGATTATTCTGTCTTATCAGGGTTGTGGAGCCCTCAGACACTGAACCAGGCCTTCCTAGGCAGACTTTCATATCTGTGCTCTCTTATGTAATATGAAAAGTCTGTACTCTGAATTCATATACTCAGAATCTCCTTACTATCTGAGGCCTTTTGGTGGGCCTGAAATCCTAGATGCAGAACCTGGTCGGGCTAACAAGATTCTGGGGAGTGTCTGCCCTTTCTTGCCTTCATGATGTTTGCCACAAGAAGGATTTTTTAATACTTCCAGGATTGTTTAGTTTTCATGTGACGACAGAAAATGTCTGGACATAGCAGGATGACATTGAAAATAAAAATTTATTGCCACCATAGTCTATCTCAAGCCAGAGGCACAGGCCCAATATAAAACTGACTTACAAAACTATATTCTGAAGTAAGGAAACCTCCATATCTTGAAGTTATTAGGTAGCTCCAGGAGCCAATCTTTTCATATTGATGTTTTTCAGGATCCTCAGCTCTTATCTCAGTGCCATGTTCCTACTGCTTCTGCTCAATAGGAATCAGTAGTTTGGTAAAATTTTTGCTTACATATCTTGTGAGGGGTTAGATACCCCAGAGTGTGGAAAAACCCAAGTTCCAAAGCAACAGATCTCTCTCAAGCATGGAAAAATACAAGCCTCGAAAAACAGAACTGCCAGGGTCATGGACTATAGTTTAATCCTTGATGCACTAATAACTGGAATCATGAGCTAGAACTGGTGACTCCTTAACAAACTAATAATGCATTGTGATATAAACCGCCTTTGGTGACTGTTAGAAGATAATTACTAAGATGCAATTGTGTAAGAAGCAGAGTTGATTGAAGCTGTGTGAATATTTGTTTCAACCAATTAACCAATTGCTAGTAAAGACATAAAGATTGACATAAGGGATTTCACCTCACACAAGTCAACAATATCCCATCCAGCCAAAGGTCGTTATACCAAGGGTGGTTAAGTCTTTAAAGTGCCACCTCCCCAAGATACTATACTGAAGGTCATTAAGGCAAGGAAATCCTTCACTTATACCCCACACATGAGCTCATATTCCAAAAGATGATAGAGACTTCAGGTAATAGGAGAGAGATCATTTTGGGGAGGAAGACATATATTAAGGACATTTTCAAAATAATTTTTTTTTTTTAAGCAATCGGGGTTAAGTAACTTGCTCAAGGTTACAGGGCCAGTTATTTCTGGGTGTGGTGCTAAGTATCTGAGCCCGGATTTGATCCCCAGGTCATCCCGACACTGGAGTGGGTGCTCTTACTCACTGAGCCACCTGGCCGCCCCTTTCAAAATAATTTTTAAGAAAATCCTATCAAGACTGTTTATTACTGAATGTTTTGAAAGCATTTTCATTGAGAAATATCATATACATCACCAAAGCTACTGTGAGTTCCCATGGTCTTCACCCTCACCTTGACATCATCACTAAGATAGCCCTCTACAGAGAATCTGGTAACTATGGATTGTGTTTAGATATTAATATGTGAATGGATATCTACATTTGAATAAGTCTCCATGGGTGCAAATGCCTGTGCATGTGTGTGTGCCTGGTGATGCTAGATTGATAAAGCTTCTGAAGTTGACTTTTACAAACAAATACATTTTTTAAAATTCAAAATTCTGGGTCTGCTGCTTTGTCCTGCTCCCTTTTTATATCTCATATTTCAATGCCTCAAAATATCTATGATTTCACTGGTAGTAGCTCAAGCATTATCTTCTACACAAAGCCTGATACACTCAACAGCCAGTGCCTTCTCTCTCAAACTACTTTGTATTTATTCTGTATATCATTTCGTTTTTTGTATTTTGTGTCCCTAGTGCTTAGCATAATTACGAACACCAAATAACTGCTTATTTCATGCTGACTGATCACTTAATTGGTTGCTGGGCATGGGTATTCCTTCCAGTGACATAGACCTTAACCTTTCCCATCTTCAAAAAAATCCCAAAATCAGAATTGTGCATTCTAAGAAGGGGCACAGATCATCTTGTCCAACCTACCCATTAAAGGAATCTCCCCTATAACGTGCTATTCAAATGGTCATCCAGCCTCTGTTTACATCTGCCACCTCCTGAGACAGTCTATTCCACTTTGGGACAACTCCAGTTGTTGAGAAGGTTTTCATCACGTCACAACTAAATTGGCCATTTTGCAATTTCTGCCCATTAGTGGCTCTTGGTTCTGACTTCTGGGGCCAAAAAAACTAAATCTTTTCTCTAGATTCTAGTCCTTCAAATACTTGAATGCAACCATCATAATCCCTTGAATCTTCTCTCCAGGCTGAACATTCGGTTCTTTCAAGGGATCCTCATAACAAGAGCCCATGAGTTGCTATATATAAAGAACTCCATCTGATGGTGAGACTTTCTACACTTGAATAGGGTGAAAGGTCTATACGACAAGCCCTTCCACCTGGCTAGACCCTTTCAGAATTTGGGAGCTTGGCATTTGGACACAGAGAGAATAATGAGACATTAATGTAGCAATTCTAGATTCAGATCCAGCAGCCCCTGAATCCTGAAACTTGCAGATTCCCCTGCTATTCCTCTTTTTTTTGGTCTTTTTGGAGGGGGATAGGCAGGGCAGTTGAGGCTAAGTGACTTGCCTAAGGTCACACAGGTAGTAAGTGTTAAGTGTCTGAGGCCAAATTTGAACTCAGGTCCTCCTGACTCCAGGGGCGGTGCTTTATTCACTGCACCACCTAGCTGCCTCTATTCCTCTTTTCTTATCAGAAACCCAAAGCTACACCAAAAAGTACAAGCTTATCACAATACCATTTCTCAGTCCCTGACCTGTCCCATTGAATGATATAGCCACCCAAACTAAAATGTTCAGTTGAAAACTAAATGGTCTTATAAACCAACTGGTAGTTTTGTCTTTAAAAATGTTAAATAATCCTTTTTCTTCATCTTTAACTCCTGTGGCTTTTTCTCCCAGTAATTTGACCAAAGAGACAACATTTTGCCATTATGTAGACAGCCTTGGAATTCATAGCAATCCCCACTTACTCCCCCCCCCCCCCCCCAAAAAAAAAAAACCAAGACACTTTGTTAATCATCAAGCAATTCTAGTTTCTAGTCTACAAATCCTAGTGACTATTACATATTCTGTTATTCTTTCTTTGCAGTAGTTGGTAGAGTACCAATTGTTTTAAGCTTCTACTGAAGATTCATCTCCATTATTAATGAAATTCAACATAGTCTATTATAACTAAGATTTAGTTGATGATCATTTTGTTCATTATTCTCATTCATGATTTCACAAATTTTTTCGTATGTGATATATTTCTGATCAAATACATTGAATCCTATAGTAGCACATGAACAGAATACGACTCATAGGAAACATCTCTCAAGCCATCAAGAGACCTCATGGCAAAATGAAAACACCACTAATCTGGGAGACAGAATTCCTAGAGGATATCTAAATTCCTTGAGGGCAAAATGCTTTTCATTTCTGCCTTTGCATCTATAATACATAGCACAATGCCAGGCACATAGCAGGCATTTAGTAAGTGATTTTTCCTTGATTGATTGAACTAGTCTCTCTACAGGAAACCAGTTATGTTAAGTCACTTAACCTTTCACTTAGCCAGGAGGTGGGACTAGATGACCTTTAAAATTCCATTGGTTCCAACCTGTAAGGGAAGTACATTTCCATTATACAGGCAACATTTTAGACTTTGGGGTAAAATCTATTTAGCAGATATGAAGCTGTCAGGAAATTCATGTGGCAACCAAACAACAGATAAATTTTCTGCCTCAATTCTCGAGTTTATTTGACCCAAATCTACCAGTTTGCTGTCTGCATGTGCACACACACACACACACACACACACACACACACACACAAACACACAAATTGTGCTTAGTTTTAGTTGACCTCTTCTCTCAGATTCTTAATTTCACAGTTACTTACTTAGTGAATCATGGAGCTTGATTCTCCCACATACCTGCTGAACATAAGTAAGGAAACTTTTGAAAAATCACTGGCTCTTAACAGGCCACTGGAGTACTACAATATTTAGTATTTTGTTGTTTTTGATCGTATAGATTATGATGAGATGTCATAGAGTAGGAAAAACTATGGATTTGGAGTCAAAAAGCCTGTATTTAATATCCAGCATTTTTGCTCACCCCCTATATTATCTTAGACAAGTGTAGCACCAATGCAATATTCACAGCACTGAAGGTGACTGTGAATATGCCGGCATAGTTATCAATTGCAAAGTATAACAAATTGTCCATATGGAAAACAGAAGCGAAACATTTATTCAGACACCAGAAAGCCAAATCCCAACACCAGGAAACTGAATCCATCATAGCAACAAAGAAATTAATGCATTGTAGCACAGCAAGGAGCCACACCATCCTTTAGACCTCCCACAAACTCACAGTCCTAGCTTGTGTTATGAAAGAGAAGACAGTCTTGATCTCTGACCTCCCTATCTATCAGCACTTCAATCACCCAGGCTCTGCCTTTCAGTGGGAAAGAAGAGGCACCTTCATCACTCAGTCCAATATGCCGCACCAGTTCATTGTCATTGGGTTCATTTCACCAGTTCACTTCAATGGGTCATCAAAATAAATTTATAGGAAATGCAATGCCCACGGGGATGTAGATAATTGGACAGATTCCAGGGATCAGTGATGTGCTCTGTAGTGTCAAACTATGGGTGGTCAAAGACAAATATTAGAGTCATCTGCTGACAATATGCCTCCTTGTCAAAAAGAAAAAGAATGAAAAAAGGAAGGAAGGAAGAAAGGAAGGAAGGAAGGAAGGAAGGAAGGAAGGAAGGAAGGAAGAATTTATTAACAGGTAGCTAAATTTGTCCCTGGGCTATGTCCCAGCATCACCTTTGCTTATACTTGCAAAGACAATGCAAACCAAAAAATTTCTAGGACTCGAGGAAGGGAATTGGAGACACAACCATCCAGATTTCAAGGCGATGCCTTTTGTTCAAGGATGTACTTAAGTTGATGTCCTAAGTTAAAGAATGAGCTGGATTACTCTTAAAGTTCTACCTCTTAAAGCTGGTTCTAGGTGAATCTGTTCTCAGAAATTGCCAGTGATGCCCTACCTGGTATTTGTCATCAAACCATATGTCTGACTTGCTATTTCATGACTGAGCTTCATTTCCTAAAATTGTAATCTACTTTGGGATGTGGGTGTGTGCACACGCACACATGCACTTGATTATCCCTTCTTTCTTCTAACATCATTCCATTACAGCTCATTATGCAACAGTTGTTCAGTTCTCCTGTCATTTTTGGCACATACCTAGTGAAGTTAACAGATGATAATGTCAATACTGGCAGGAGGACTAGATGCCAAGACTTCATTGTTCATAAGCTGCTCGTAAGTGTAAGATTGCTATATTAACATACAGCCTATGTTCCACTGAAGGTCCTAGAGGACATTTACTTCCTCTCCTTTTAAACTCCATACTGAGAGGGGGGGAAAGATGCAAATGAATGGAAAGAAGGGAAATTCATTATATATAACTTTTCCAAATCAAAGATCATCACCTTCCTATGTCTTCCATACTTGCTATCATTTAGGATACATTCAGTATCCTCATCCTGGTCACATAGTTCTTCAACTTCCTAAAATCCAGTTACTTTTATTTCCATTTCATTTCAGCTGCCCACAAGTACACCTTTATGCAGCACATTTTAATTGCTCAGCATGATTCTACCCCAACATCTCTAATGCTATCTGACCATAAATCTCAGAGAAATCTCACAGAATATTGGAATGGAAAGGGATCTCAGAGGACATCTAGTCTAATCCTTCTGCTTTTATGGTTATGAAATTAATATCCAGAGAGTCTATGTGATTCCCCAAAGGTCACAGTCCTAGTTTTATGCATCAAATTCAATAGTTATGTATCACACACTGAACTGTCTACAAAACATTGTGTTGGCACCACAGGAGTTTAGATAGATCAATCTTTTTTTCTTCATATACCTTATATTCAAACTGGGGAATACACAATAAATGCCACGTATATGAGAGCAATGCAAATGTATTATATGAGGTCTGGTAGGAAGCAAGGTCAACACTGACAATTACAGAATCTCTAAGTTGGACCTTCATTAATCATAATTACCTTCTCTTTGATTTTTATCATGTCTCCTCTATTCTTAGTTATAAAAGTAACCCTCATCACTGCTACTTCTTGGAGTTATTGTCACATTTTTCTTTTTTCTCTTTTCTTTGGAACTTCTTAAAGGCTTGATTATAAAGATAGCTCATATTTATATAGCATTATAGTTTACAGGTACTTTCCTCACAATGAATTGATCAAGCAGCTGATCCAAGTGTAATCATCCCCATTTTAAGGATAATAAAACTGAAGCTTAGGGAGGTTGAAGCAATGTCTCAAAATACATTAATAACTAGGGAAAATGCATCCATTTGTGAGCTAAAGCATGTGTTCTTTAGAACACAACAAAGGTGGATAAAATCACACCACCATTCTGACTTGTTTCACTATAAATTTATTTAACACAACCTTACATGGGCCCTCACTGCTGCTATGTAATCCTATTATATCTCCATTGTCAATTTACATCTCACTCTCCATAGTGATTCCAAATCTTTTCATCCCTCCTTAAACTTCCCATGGCTTCCTCCATCCCCATTTTCTCATCTGAAAACCTTGCCTCATATTTTACAGAAAAATTGAGGTCATTTGCCATGTACTTCCTCCTCTTTCCTCTTCCTCATCTCCTATCACTCAGATGCCTTCTGCCACTACCTCTTCATTCACACTTTTCTCCCAAGATAAAGAGACCTTACTCCTCACCAAGAAAAAGTCCTTTACTTGTTCAAGCAATCTCATTCCATCCCACCTCCCCCAACAGGTTATCTACTCTGTCATCCCTACTCTTTCACTTATTTTCAATTTCTGTCTACTGGTTCATTTCCTACTACCTCAAACATGCCCATATATCTCCAAAGTGAAAAAACCCTCACTTGAATTTTCCACCCCATTAACTATGATCCTATATCCCTTCTGCCCTTGACACTGAACTCCTCAAAAAGCACAATCATATTCTTTCCTCTCATTTTATTTATTTTTTTGGAGGGGGGAAGTCAAGCAATGTGGTTAAGTGACTTGCCCAAGGTCACACAGCTAGTTAGTATATCAAGTGTCTGAGGCCACATTTGAACTCAGATCCTCCTGACTCCAGGGCTGGTGCTCTATTCACTGCACCACCTAGCTGCCCTTTCTCTCATTCTTTTCTTAACTCCTTATAATCCTGTTTCCAACTTTACTATTCCACCAAAACTGCTCTCTCTAAAGTTACAAATATCTCTTAGTTTCCAAATCCAATGGCCCTTTCTCAGTTCTCATTCTCTATAAACTGTTACACTACATTTGCTTCTCCCTGATACTCCCTTCTCTCAAGGTTTTTGGGACACCACTCTTTTGCTTCTATTCCTATCTATCTGACCACCCTTTCTCTGTCTCCTTTACTGGATACTCTCCCAGATCATACTCTCAAACCACAGATATTCCTCAGGATTCTATCCTGGACCTTCTCTCTACTTCACTTGGAAATGTCATCAGTCCTCCTGTAGATTTAGTTACCATTTTTATTGCTGATGATTCTCAAATCTACCTACCCTTTCCCAATCTCTACTGACCTCCAATTTCACATCTGTAACTGCCTTTTAAACATCTTAAACTGAATGTCTAGTGGACATCTTAAACTCAATATATCCAAAACAAAACTTTTACGCTTTCCCCCAAACCAGGGGTGGAGAAAACCTGTGGTCTCAAGGCCACATGTGGCCTTCTAGGTCCTTGGGTGCAGCCTTTTGACTGAATCCAAGTTTTATTATGGGGATTTGTTCTGTGAAATTTGGATTCAGTCAAAGGGTCACACTTGAGCACCTAGTGGGCCACATATGGTCTTGAAGCCACAGGTTCTCCACCCCTGCCCCAAACCCTTCTGCCCTCCTACCTCCTCTGTTACTGCAGAGGGTATCTTCCCAGTCCCTCAGCCTCTCCATTTAGGAGTCATCCTGTATTCCTCACTATTATTCTACCCCAACCCCCAAATCCAATTTATTATCAGGGCCTGTAGATTTGATCAATGCAACATGTCTTTTCTCTTCTGTCATGGCCACAGTGTAGTGCAGGCTCTCTACACCTCATGGATTATTGAAGTACCCAACAGTGTGTCTGCCTGCCTCAAGTCTCTTCCAACTCCAATCCATTTTCCATTGAGCCATTAATGTGATTTTCCTGAAGTGCATCATGTCACGTATACTCCTACACGGTAAACTCCGGTGGATCACTATTGCCTTCAGGATCAAATGCAAACTGGCATTCAAACCCTTGTAACCTAGCCACTTCCTACCTTTAGAGTCTTCTTACACTTTACTCCTCAATGTGTGCTCTTCAGTCCAATGGCACTGGCTATTCCACAAACAAGATACTCCTCTCAGCTCCAGATATTCTCTCCAGCTATCCTTGATTCCTGAAATGCTCTTTCTCCCCAGCTCTGACTCCTAGCCTCCCTCACTCCCTTTAAATCTCAGCTAAAATCCCATCTTCTACAAGAAGCTTTCCCCAACTCTTAATTCTGGTTACTTCTCTCTGCACATTTTCTACTGTTTATCCTGTATATAGCTTGTTTTGTATAAATGTGTTTGCATGTTGTCTCCCCCATTAGGTTTAAGCTCTTTGAGGGCAGACACTATCTTTTATCTTTTTTTTTGTGACCCCAGTGATTAGCACAGTACTCCACACATTATAGGTACTTAATGTTTATTGATTGATTATACCTGAAATGTTTCAATGGATCTAAGATGCTGCTTAAGTCAGTTACTTTTATTTTCAGTGTAGAGCCAAATCCATCCTCCTCTTCATCTGTGCAAATTTTGACCATGCTATCCTATAAATCCTGCACAGGATATCTCGTTACTGTGCTGGAAGCTTTCATCTAGGTCTTTTAGCATGATTCTCCAACACAATACTTGGGCTGTCCTTATATTTTTCCCTTGCTCTTGATACAGAACGTTCACCTCTCTTTTTTCACCCATACATCTCCTGTGTGACTGGCATGGAAGTCATTGCTATTAATATACTATGGCCTTTGCTCACCATATGTCTCTCCATTGACTTTTGGGACACCTATAATTCTGATTCACCAGTGATTATTGTGTACTATGATTCAAATCATATAACATTGATGGGAGAACAATGGCATAAAAAGTAGATTTTTGGTTTTGCAGTTGTTGTTTTTTTTTTTTTTTAATTGAGGGAACAACTTGAGATCATTAAAAACAAAACACAACTTTCCTTTTCTTTTTTTTTCCTTTTGGAAGGCAATTGGAGTTAAGTAACTTGCCCAAGGTTACACGGCTAGTTTTGTGTGTGTGTATGTGTGTGTTAAGTGTCTGAGGCCGGATCAGAACTCAGGTCCTCCTGACTCCAGGGCCAGCACTTTACTCACTGCGCCACCTAGCCGCCCCAAAACACAACTTTCCAAATATGATTTACCTATTTAGGTATTGGCTCAGTCCCTTGTCCATATGAAATTTTGTCCAAGATATTTCTTATGTTAGACCACCACCATGGGCTATCCATCCAGCTGTACAACAGAGACTGAGTATGAGGTATTCTGCATCTACTTGGTTTTTCCTATATAGATAAATCTGCCAAGCTCTTTTGAGTGTTTGTGAATCTAATTTAGGAGGTCCTGTTTTGTTCTAGGGCTTAAAGCAATATCATAAATAAGAGCATTTGGAGAACCTCACCAATGATAGGGAATCCCTCTTCCATTTGGATCTTGTGGTGGCTATCCTCCATGATAATGGCAAACACATTTGGTGAGTCCTCATCTCCTTGATTTGTATTACACTTGATGATGGTCATCAGAGGACCATCAGTAAAAATTAGATTGAATTTTATATCTACCACTGAATTTTATATGATTTTGATATTGCATGGGAGACCCTTTATTGGATGAAAACCTTTAAATTTTTAAGGCTGAATTTTTCTAGTTTGAAGCAAATTATTTTCTATATAAATTCTATGTGTTTCTATGTACACATGCATGTTTATGTTCACTTATATATATATGTATATTCATGGATAAACTAAAAGTTATCTAAGACTTTATTATATGTCATATATTGTACTAATCTCTGAGGATACAGTAAATAGGACAAGAGAGACCATAAGAATGGTCATTACAGTTGGGTGCTTGGGGCTAAGTAGTCACAGGGTCAATGAATGGAGTCAAAAGGCTTTTGAGTGATTTGCCCTTTCCAGAAATGGTATTGATGATTTGATTATTTTCCCAAAGTAAGAGGTAGAAAGCAGTAATGGGAATTTATACGCTCTGGCATGGTGGAAAGATTTTGTACAACATGGTTGGTTTGAGGGCCCATTGTATATGGAAGCTCTCACCCATTAGGAAAGTATGACCCTTGATCAGGAATTGGAAGAATAATTCAACAAGAAGAGTAGAATCTTGTATTCTTGTGCTTAGTACATCTTAATGTCAATTGTGTATGATTGAGATGGATGACCAAAGATTTGGGCTTCAGGAAATTACCAGTTTGCCTTTCACTTCTCACATTATCTTCAAACTATAAACCTGATAGAGTTTACTAAAGATTTTATAAAAAGGAGAAAAATCTCCCTCATCCAAGTGAAAAGTGCCATAGTGAAAGATTTTCTATCAGTAGACTGAGCAATTCTCTATGATGAATGTGGACACAGCTTCAGCCTTAAGGTAGTTATTATCTCCATGACATTATTCCCCATGAATTACTCCTAAACTCTAGTGTCTGATAAAGAAGAGGCCCTTCTTGCCAAAACCACACTACATATTTCCTTTATCTCATCCCTTCCATTTTTCTCCAGTATATTAACTTCCATTACTTCCTAGCTAATGGTTCCTTTCCTACTACCTACAAACACAACTACCTCTCCACCAACCATCAAAAAAAATGCATTGCCTCCACTTCTTTCCTTATTTATTAATCCTATGCAATCAGATCTCTGCTTTTATCACTAAACCGAAACTGTTTAATTGTCAAATCTGAAACTCTTTTCTCAATCCTAATTCCTCCTGACTTTTCTGTAGCATTTTATATGGCTGATCATCTTCCACTCCTGAATAATTTCTTCTCTAAAGTCTACTGATACTTTCTACTGGTTATCCTTCCATTTGCCTCACCACTGCTCAACCTGTTTTGCTAGAACTTCATCCTTGCCATGTCTCCTAATTCTGGGCATACCCCACAAAGCTCTGTCCTCCTTTTCTCTCTACATTGTCTCCTTTGGTGATCTCATGCTTAATTAGATTTCTATAGTAATGACTCTGAGATCCATAAATCTACTTTGGGGTTCTCTCTCAAGCTCTAATGCTATTTCAAAAACTACTTTTTAGACAGCTTTAACTACATGCCCTTGAGGCAGCTCAAACTCAACATGCCCAAAACAGAATTCATTTTCTTTCTCCAAAAAGCTACTTCTCTAATAAATGTGCCTATTTCCTTGGAGGGCATTAACATCTTCCAATTCACCCATGTTCTCACCCTCCACACCATGTCTTCACTCTCAGTCACCTACATATATTGAAATCTATGTAGTTGATAATCTGTTTCATCTACAACATTTCTCACATCTACCTCTTCTTTTCCACTCACACAGTCACCACGCTATTTTGAGCCATGATCATCTTTTCCCTGAGTTATTCCAACAGTCACTTAACTGATTTATTTGCCTCAGGTCTATTCCATTCCAATCTCCTCCACACAGCTAGCAATGATTTTCCTAAAGGATAAATCTGAGGGGTAGCTAGGTTGCACAGTGGATAGAGCACCAGCCTTGGAGTCAGGAGGACTTGAGTTCGAATTTTACCTCAAACACTTAAACCTGATTGTCATAGAGCAACAGTGAGAGAAAATATCTGACTAGTCTCTCTCTACTCAACTGAAACGGTCCCAGAACATTTAAAGCCTCCTCATGACCTGGCCCCAACCTACTTTTCCATCCTTATTGTATGTTACGTCCATTGATGTACTTCTCCAAGCTCCAGACAAACACCTTTGTATCATTCTTCACATGTGGCACTCCATTTCCTATGTCTATACCATTACATCTGCTGTCCCCTTGGGCACTGTCTCCTCATCTCCACCTCTTAGAATTGTTTCTTTGAAGGCTTAAAAGACTCAGCTCAGGAGACAGACATTACATGAAGAATTTCATGATTTCCACCCCCCTAACCACACCCATACCCACCCCCACCCACCCCACCCCCACACACCCTTAATTGCTATTGCCTTCCTCCCAAAATTACTGTATATCTTTTGTATATGTACCTGTATGTACATGTTTCCCCCACCAAACTGAAAGCTGTTTCAGGATATAAACCATTGCATTTTTGTCTTTCTATCTCTAGTGCCTTTCATAGTACTAGGTGGGATATTAAATAAATGATTATAATGAATCCTTTCTTCTCTACACATTACAATCCAAAAGTCATCCCTTAGAGATATATACATATAAAAAGCACTACATTAAAAAGACTAGCATTCTTTAGCACATAATGAATATTTTCCAAGAATTTTTATTTCAAAATTTAGGACATGTAGAGAAGTTAGCTGGTTTTCAAAAACTAGTTTTGCTTCAAGATAGATGAAATACACTGTCAGATACTTATACTTGGTACAACTGTGGGTGGAAAGCCAGTCTGTTGTTCATAAAAATCGAAATATTTCCATGGCAAGCTTACCTTCCCCTGTGAGTGGTCTGTGTGCCTGGCTTTATCATTCATCTATCCACTAATTGTTCAGAACATTTTGTCCCTCTTTTACCTGTTGAAAAAAAAGTCAAGAGATCATTAGTCTCTGTTCTTTCTCTATTGTTACAAAAATGTTCTGCAATCTTAGAGGCTCCTATTGTAGCATAACTGTGACAAGGATGTATTATTCTTTCTCCTGGATGTATGATACCCATTGACAAAGGCAGTGTGCTATAGTAGAAAGAACAATGCCTTTGGAATCAGGACAAACCAAAGTTTAAATCAAAGTTCTTACATTTACTAGCTTTGCAACTTTGGAAAAGTTACTTGAACTCTCTAAGTTTTTGTTTACCTATCTGCAAAATAAAAATCCAGTATCCACTTTGGAACCTCTTCCCCAATTCACACACAATGGGAAATTGGATCCTTAGAAGGCAATGAAATGACTACTGTACCTCTTAGAGGTATATGGGTATCTCTGAGGGGCTGGATTTTCTATTACTGTTATTCATGAATATTCATCTGGGATGCTCCCCATTATCAATCAAACAGTAAAACTCTATTGACTTTCAGGAAAAGAGGTTAATGAAAAGCTATAGAAAGAATAGTGATCATGGAAGGCAGAAGACAGAGGAGTAAAGGCAAGGACTTGCTTGAGCTCTTCCCAAAACCCTCCAAATAGCTTTTTTTTTAATTTTTTGCAAATACCTTTTAAAAATGACTCTAAACAAATTCTAGAACAGTAGAACCCACAAAAAGACAGAGTAAAACAAATTTTCCAGCCCAAGACAACTTGGAAGCTTGGCAGGAAAGGTCTGTTGCAACAGGGTGAGAAAGGAACACAATTCAGATCAGGTTGTACCAGCACAGACCAGGCCCCAGCAAACCCTGAGCAGGCCTCGGGGTGACTGAATCACAGGAAGCAGTGACAGTTTCCAGGCCTCTGAGACTTCAGATGCTAAAGACAACTTAGGAGGTCAGAAGGAAAGGTCTATCTCACCTGGTTGAGCATTGTAGCATCATTCAGCACAGGCCATGTCAACACTGCTTCGGCCACAGAAAACCAGGAGCAGGACTTGGGAGTGACTAAATCAGCAGCATCACCTGCTTCCTGAGCTCTCAGCCCACAGATGGTAAAGGGTCAAACACCTGGTTATAAGAAGATAACGGGGGTCTTTTTGCTAGTCTGAGGTGGGATTCTGTGGCTCTGCCCACACTCAGAGCCAGTCACAGTCCTGCGTGGCAATACCAGGACAGGGAGGAGAACTAGAATAGCAGAGCTTGTGGTCACAGCGGAGGGGGGACCCTCTTCACAGCTCCAGAGCAGAAAAGAGTGCTTGAGGTTACTCACAGATCAGAGCACAGGCCAGGAAAGTAGTAAGCACCTCTCCCTGGATCAGACCTTCAAAACTTGGCAGTAGGTAGGGGCCGAAATTAGAATAGGCTAAACTTTCTCAGACCTCACATGAGTTAGACTAGAGATAAAATAATGATGGTTGGTTGCTGCAGGTCATATGACAAATAGGAGAGTGCACAGTGGCAACTCTACATTTTTCATGGGCTGCACAAAATGCATAGGCAGGCTACAAGCAACCCACAGGCTATATGGTTTGCGGGCCTGTCTTAGATCATACCACATTGGAAGAACTAAAAACTTACAGGTCCCTAGAAGTATCTCTGAAAACAGCTACTCCTGAAGCCTGGGATAGCGCACCCTCTACCGGGGAGCAGAATCCTACTTTACCAAAAAGTTTAAAGTCAAGCAATGGACTGGGAAAATGAGCAAAAAAATCGGAAAAAAACCTCTGACTACAGAAAGTTACTATGGTCAAAAGGAAGATCAAAAATACACACTCAGAAAAGGACAATAAAGTCAAGAATCCTACTTTAGCAGAAAGTTAAAAGTCAAGAAATAGACTGGGAAAATGAGAAAAAAATGGGAAAAAAACTGACTACAGAAAGTTACTATGGTCAAAAGGAAGATCAAAATACACACTCAGAAAAGGACAATAAAGTCAAGAATCCTACTTTAGCAGAAAGTTAAAAGTCAAGAAATAGACTGGGAAAATGAGAAAAAATGGGAAAAACCTCTAAACAATAGAAAGTTACTATGGTTAAAAGGAAGATCAAGGGAGGGATGGTGTCAAGATGGCGGAGTAGAAGCAGGACCTCCCTGCTGCTCCAGCTTCCACCTTCCCCAATCCATGTAAAAAGGGGACTCTAAAAAACTTTAGAGCTGCAGAACCCACAAAATGACACAGAGAAACTAACCTCCCTCTGAGGACAGCCCAGCAGGCTGGCAGAAATTGGACAGCACAGCGCTCTGGGAGCCAAGCTGAGCCCTGTGTCCAGGCTTTAGCCCCAGGGCAGGCCTGACCAGCTGCTGGCGGGAGGAACTCCAGATCAGCAGCAGCTGTGGTCCTTTCCAGATTTATCAACACATAGATGTGAAGGACAAAGTGAAAGGTCAGTGCAGTCTGGACTTTGGGGCCCAGTAAGTGGGAGTGCATGGCTTTTGCCGCCGGGGCGAGAAGCCACTGAGATGCTGGCACAGCCAGACAGCACCACGTGTCAGCTTCAGCTCCTGGCCTGCAGAGTTTAGGGGGACCAAGCACCAGTCTGAGGGGTAATCACTCTTGCTCTAACCTTGGATCTGGATTGCAGTCTAGGGTGGAGGTCCTGGGGTGTGTGTCCAGCTTGCCAGAGGGTGTGGAGACCTCAGAGAGGGCACCCATCTAATACCTCTGGCAGCTGAGAAAACCCCAGCATTTGGGACAAAAGCTGCCCTGTCTGGTGGCAGAGTCCTACTGTGGCAAAAAGCCCAGGGGTCAAGTGACTGAGGGGCGACATGACCAGGCAAAGGAAACAAAGCAGACATAAGAGTCCAACATTAGACTCCTATTTTGGGGACAAAAAAGAGCAAAGCATGGAACAGGATGAAGACAGTAAAGTCAGAACTCCTGCACCAAAAGCTTCAAAGGAAAATACAAGCTGGATACAGGCCATAGAGGACCTTAAGAAACAGATAAGAGAAGTGGAGGAAAAATTAGGAAGAGAATTGAGAACAATGCAAGAAAATTACAAAATGAGAGTCAACAGCCTGACTGAGGAAAATAATACCTTAAAAAATAGACTAACTCAAATGGCAAAAGAGGCTCAAAAAGCCAATGAGGAGAAGAAGGCCTTAAAAAGCCAAATTTGCCAGATGGAAAAAGAATCTCAAATGCTCAATGAGGAGAATCATTGCTTCAGAATTAGATTGTAGCAAATGGAAGCTAATGACTTTATGAGAAATCAAGATGCTGTTAAACAGATCCAAACAAATGAAAGAATAGAAGGCAATGTGAAATATCTCATGGGGAAAACCACTAACCTGGAAAATAGATCCAGGAGAGATAATTTTAAAATTATTGGACTACCTGAAAGCCATGACCAAAGTAAGAACCTAGAAATCATCCTCCAAGAAGTTCTCAAAGAAAACTGCCCTGATGTTTTAGAACGAGAGGGCAAAATAGAGGTTGAAAGAATCCACTGATGACCTCCTGAAAAAGATCCCAAAAAGAAAACTCCTAGGAATATTATAGCAAGGATCCAGAATTCCCAGATTAAGCAGAGAATATTACAAGCAGCCAGGAAAAAACAATTTTAATATTGTGGAAACACAATCAGGATAACCCAGGATCTGGCAGCTTCTACACTGAGGGATTGAAGGGCTTGGAATTTGATATTTCAGAGTTCAAAGGAGCTGGGATTAAAACCAAGAGTCAACTACCCAGCAAAACTGAGTATGATGTTTCAGGGGAAAATATGGTCATTCAGTGGAATAGAGGACTTTCAAGAATTCTTGCTGAAGAAACTGGAGTTGAATAGAAAATTTGACATTCAGATATAAGAAGTAAGAGAAACATGAGAAGGTAAACAGGCAAAAGAAATCATAGGGAACTTACCAAAGTTGAACTATTAACATTCCTTCATGGAAAAACAATAAGTGTAACTTATGAAACTTTTCTCAGTAGTTCAAGGGAATAGATAGATAGATAGATAGATAGATAGATAGATAGATAGATAGATAGATAGATAGATAGATATGTATGTGTGTGTGTCTATATATGAGGGTATATGGGCATATGAATACATATGTGAATGCGTGTATATATGTTTACAGGTATACATAGATAGAGGGCACAGGACCAATTTAACAGGAAGGGATGATACTTAAAAGGTGAAATTAAGAGGTGAGAGAGGAATATAATAAGAGGAGATGGGGAGAGACAGATTGGGGTAAACTATCTTATATAGAAGAAGCAAGAGAAAATGGTTACAATGGAGGGGAAGAATAGGAAGGCAAAAGGGAGAGGGTCAACCTTATTCCCATTGAATTTGGCTTGAGGAGGGAATGAAATAAACACTAAAGAAGGTATCTCACCCTCTAGGAGAATAGAGGGGGGGAGGGGATGAGAGGTGGGATGATGGAAGAGAGGGCAGTCTGGGGGGGGGAGGGAAGTCAGAAGCACCCACTTTTGAAAAGGAACAAGACCAAAGTAGAGAATAGAACAAGTGGGAAGTGGGATAGGAGGGAGGGAAATATAGTCAGTCTTTTACAATATATCCACTATGTTATTGTTTTGCATTAGCCATACATGTACAACCTATACTGAACTGCTTATCTTCCCAATAAGGGTGGGTGACAAGGGAGGAAGGGAATGAATCTGGAATTCAACGTTTTAAAATCAAATATATATATATATATATATATATATATATATATATATATATATATATATGTAGTATTATTAATACTATCTTACATGTAATTGGGAAATAAGATATACAAGCACTGGGGCATAGAGATCAATCATGCCCTACTGGAAAAGTCGAAAGGGATATGGCAGAAAATATGGGAGAGAGCAGATTGGAGGAGGGGATATCCTGTGGGACTGCTATTTTGGGGTGGTGGGTAGGGGAAAAACGGGGAGAAAATTTGTAACTCAAAATCTGGCAGAAATGAATGATGTAAATCAGAAGTTAATAAAATCATTTGAAAAATGAAAAAAAAGGAATATCAAAATACTCAGAAAAAGACAATAAAGTCAAAGATCCTACATCCAAAGCCTTCAAGAAAAATATAAATTGGTTGCAGGCTGTGGAAAAGCTCAGAAATAATTTTGAAAATCAAATAAGAGAGGTAGAGGAAAAACTGGGAGAAGTGAGAGTGCTGCAAGAAAATCATGAAAAACAAGTCAACAACTTGGTAAAGGAGAAATAAAAAAAAAAACTGAAGAAAATGACAGCTTAAAAAACAGACCAGGCCAAATAATAAAGGAGATACAAGAACCCAATGAGGAGAGTGCCTTAAAAAGCAGAACTGGCCAAATAGAAAAGGAGGTCTAAAAGGTCACTGAAAAAAATAATTCCTTAAAAATTAAAGTGGAGGTAGAAGCAGGCTCCCACTTCCACTTCCTCAAATTCATGTGAAAAAAAATGACTCTAAACAAACTTTGGAGCTATAGAACCCACGAAATGACAGAAAGGAGCTAACTTCCCACTGAAGACAGCTTGGCAGGCTGGCAGGAAAGGGCCAGTGCAGTACTCTGGGAGGTGAGCCCCACATGAA
The DNA here is from genome assembly GCF_028583685.1 of Petaurus breviceps papuanus. Taxonomy (NCBI): domain Eukaryota; kingdom Metazoa; phylum Chordata; class Mammalia; order Diprotodontia; family Petauridae; genus Petaurus; species Petaurus breviceps. The sequence goes on along the minus strand of NW_027186304.1, from coordinate 32,350,316 downwards.
CCGAGGTTTTAGCCTCAGGGCAGCTACAACCACCTGCTGGTTGGATGGACTTCAGATCACCAGCAGCTGTGGCAGTTTCCAGAATTATCAACACATAGATGCCAAAGACAAAGTGAGAGTTCAGTGTAGTGTGGACTTTGGGAACCGGGAGTCTGGGAATACATTCTGGCCTTTAGCCCCTGGAGGGAGAAGTGGCACCATATGGCAGCTTCAGCTCCTGTCCTGCAGATTGTAGGGTGACCAAGTGACCAGTATGAAGGGTAATCACTCTTGCTTTAACATGCTTGGATCTGGATTGCTGTCAAGGATGCAGGTCCTGGTGTGCATGACCTGTTTGCCAGAGCATGTGTAGGCTTCAGACAGGGCACCCAACAAATAGCTCCAGCAGCTAAGAAAACCCCAGCAATTTGGAACAAAGCTACTCTCTCTGGTAGCAGAGTTCTACTGTGGCAAAAAGCCCAAAAGACAAGTAATTGAGTGGCTATAGTAGCAAGCAAAGGAAGCAAAGCAAGCAGAGCAATCTGATATTAGACTCCTATTTTGGGGACAAAACAGATCAAAGCATGGAACAGGAGGAAAACAATGAAGTCAGAACTCCTGCACCAAAAGCTTCCATCAAAATAATAAGCTGCTTACAGGCCATAGAGGAGTTTAAGAAGGATTTGGAAAACCAAATAACAGTAGTGGAGAAAAAAATTGCAAAAGAAATGAGAATGATGCAAGAAAATTATGAAATGAGAGTCAACAACCTGACTGAAGAAGATAAAACCTTAAAAAAAATAGACTAATTCAAATGGCAAAAGAGGCTCCAAAATCCAATGAGGAGAAGAATGCCTTAAAAAGCCAAATTTACCAGATGGAAAAAGAATCTCAAATGCTCACTGAAATGAATCACTCCTTTCAGAATTAGACTGCAGCAAATGGAAGCTAATGACTTTATGAGAAATCAAGATGCTGTCAAACAGATCCAAACAAATGAAAAAATAGAAGGCTAGAAGGCAATATGAAATATCTCATTGGGAAAACCATTGACCTGAAAAATAGATCCAGGAGAGATCATTTAAAAATTATTGGATGATCTGAAAGCCATGATCAAAAAAAGAACCTAGAAACCATCCTGATGTTATAGAACCAGAGGGCAAAATAGAGGTTGAAGGAATCCACTGATAACCTCCTGAAAAAAATCCGAAAAAGAAAACTCCTAGGAATATTATAGCCAGGTTCCAGAGTTCCCAGATCAAGAAGAAAATATTTCAGCAGCCAGGAAGAAACAATTTGGATATTGTGGAAACACAATCAGGATAACACAGGATCTGGCAGCTTCTACACTGAAGGATCAAAGGGCTTTGAATATGATATTCTGGAGGTCAAAGGAGCTGGGATTAAAACCAAGAATTACCTACCCAGCAAAACAGAGTATCATGTTTCCGAGGCAAATATGGAGATTCAATGGAATAGAAGACTTTCAAGCATTCAAGATGAAAAAACCAGGGTTGAATAGAAAAATTTACATTCAGTTACACAACTCAAGAGAAGCATCAAATGGGGTGGCTAGGTGGCACAATGAATAGGGCACCGGCCCTGGAGTTCAGAGGACCTGAGTTCAAATCCAGCCACAGACATTTGACACAAAAACTAGCCTTGTGACCTTGGGCAAGTCGCTTAATCCCAATTGCCCTCCAAAAAGAAAAAAAGAGAAAGAGAGAGAGAAGGATGAGAAGGTAAACAGGGAAAAGAAATCATAAGGAACTTATCAAAATTGAACTATTTACATTCCTACATGGAAAAACAATAATTGTAATTTATGAAACTTTTCTCAATATGAGAATAGTTGAAGGGAATAGAAATGTGTTTATATGTATATATATATATATATATATATATATATAGGAGGGTATATGGCCACATTATTACATATGTGAGTGTGTGTATATATGTGTACAGCTATACATAGATAGAGGGCACAGGACCAATTTAATAGGAAGGGATGATACTTAAAAGGTGAAATTAAGAGGTAAGAGGAATATAATGAGAGGAGATGGAGAGAGACAGAATAGGGTAAATTATCTCATATAGAAGAGGCAAGGGAAAACTGTTACAATGGAGGGAAAGAACAGGAAGGCAAAAGAGAATGAGCCAACCTTATTCTCATTGAATTGGGCTTAGGGAGAAAATGACATACACACTAAATAGGGTAGCTCACCTTACAGGAGAGTAGGAGGGAAGGGTATGAGAGTGGGGATGATGGAAGGGAGGGCAGTTTGTCGGGGAGGGAAGTTGGAAGCACCTACTTTTGAAAAGGGACAAGATCAAAGTAGAGAATAGAACAAGTGGGGGGAAGAATAGGATGGAGGGAAATATAGTCAGGCTTTCACAATATATCCACTATGGGAATCTTTTGCATAGCTTCACATGTACAACCCTTATTGAATTGCTTATCTTTCCAGTAAGTGTGGGTGATGAGGGAGGAAGGGAAAAAATCTGGAATTCAAAGTTTTAAAATCAAATGTTTAAATATATATATATATATATGTATGTATATATGTGTGTGTGTGTGTGTGTAATTTTACATGTAACTGGGAAATAAGATACACAGGCATTGGGGCATAGAGATGCTCCATGCCCTACTGGAAAGTCACAGGGGGTATGGGACTTCGAAGATATGGGAGAGAGCAGATTGGGGGAGGGGATATTCAGTGGGATGACTGTTTTGGGGTGGTGGGTAGGGGAAAAATGGGGAGAAAAATTGTAACTCAAAATCTTGTGGAAATGAATGATGTAAACTAAAATATAAAAAAGAGATAAAAAATTAAAGTGGAATAAATGGAAGCTAATGACTATGAGAAATCAAGAAATCATAAAACAAAACAAAAAGAGAATCAAAAACATAGAAGAAAATGTGAATTCTCACACTCATCTGGAAATTATATCCAGGAGGGAGAATTTAAAAATTATTAGACTACTTGAAAGCCAGGATAAAAAAAGAGAAATTATCAAGGAAAACTGCCCAATGTTCTAGAACCAGAGAGTAAAATAGAAATTGAAAGAATCTACCAATCACCTCTAGAGATCCCAAAATAAAAACTGCCAGGTATATTATAGCCGAATTCTAGAGTCTGGAGACCAAGGAGAAAATATTGCAAGCAGCCCAAAAGAAAAAATTCAAGTATGGTGGAGCCACAATCAGGATAATACAAGATTCAGTAGCTTTGACATTAAAGGATTGGAGAGCTTGTAATATAACATTCTGGAGGGCAAAGGAGTTAGTATTACAACCAAGAATTACCTACCTAGCAAAACTGAATATAATCCTTCAGGGATAATAATGTATATTCAAGGAGATAGAGGACTCACAAGCATTCTTGAAGAAAAGACCAGAGCTGAATAGAAAATTTGACTTTTAAATACAAGACTCAAGAGAAGTATAAAAGATAAACAGGAAAGGGAAAGCATAAATAAGGGACTTAATAAGTTTAAACTGTTTACATTCTTACATGGGAAGACAGTATTTGGAAATCATAAGACTTTTCTTATTATGAGGATAGTTAGGAGTATATATAGACAGAGGGCAGAGGTGTGAGCTGAATATGAAGGGATGATATCTAAAAAGATAAAATTAAGGGGTGAGAGAGGAATATACTGGAAGAAAGAGAAAGGGAGAGATAGAATGGGCTAACTCACATAAAAGAGGCAAGAAAAAAATGTTTCTAGTGGAGGAGAAGAGTGAGGAGGTGAGGGGAAGTGAGTGAACCTTACTCTCATTAGAATTGGCTCAAAGACGGAATAACATGCACACTCAATTGGGTATGGAAATCTATCTTACTCTATAGGAAAATAGAGGGGAAGGGGATAAGAGAAGGGAGTGCAGATTGAGGGAGTGAGCAGTCAGAAGCAAAACACTTTTGAGGTGGGACAGGGTGAAAGGATAAAGATAATAGAATAAATGGGGAGGGGTGAAATACAATGGGGGAAATACGGTTAGCAATAGTAACTGTGAAAAAAAAATTTAAAGCTTCTCTGTTAGAGGCCTCATTTCTCAGACATATAGAGAACTGAGCCAAATTTACAAAAATAAGAGTCATTTCCCAATTGATAAATGATCAAAAGATATGATCAGTTTTTAGATGTGGTAATTGAAGTTCCCTATATTCATATGAAAAAAAATATTCTAACTCATTCTTGATTTGAGAAATTCAAATCAAAACAATTCTAAGGTACTACCTCATACCTATTTGATTGGCTAATAGGAAAGAAACAGTAAGTGGCAAATGTTGGAGGGGCTGTGGTAAAAATGAGACATCAATACATTTTTGGTGGAGTTGTGAACTGATTCGATCATTCTGTAGAACAATTTGGAACTATGCCCAAAGGGCTATAAAACCACACATACCCTTTGGCCTAGCAATACCACTACTATGTCTGTATTCCAAAAGAGATACAAAACACAAAGGAAAAGGACTTATATGTGCAAAAATATTTATAGCAGCTCTTTTCTGGGAGCAAAGAATTAGAAACTTATGGGATGCCCATCAATTGGGGAATGGCTGAACAAATTGTGATATGTGATTATGATGGAATACTATTGTACTATAAGAAATGATGAGCAAGATGCTCTCAGAAAAACCTGGAAAGACTTGCTTGATCTGATGCAAAATGAAATGTGCTGTGTGCTTAGTAACAGCAATATTATAAGATGATCAGCTGTGAATGACTTAGCTATTCTCAGCAGTACAATGATCCAAGACAACTCTGAAGGACTTATGATGAAAACTGTTGTCCGTTCCCAGAGAAAAAACTGAGGGTATCTGAAAACAGACTGAAGCGTGCTTTTTTTTTTTTTAACTTTCTTTCTCTTGAATTTTATTTTTTGTTGCTTTTTTTGTCTGTTTTCTTTCACAACATGACTATTATGGATATATTTTACATGACTACACATGTATAACTTATATTGAATTACTTGCCTTCTCAATGGGGACTGGATGGGAGGGAGGAAGGGAGAGAATTTGGAACTCAAAGTTTTAAAAACAAATGTTAAAAATCGTTTTTACATGTAACTTGGGGAAAATAAAATTCTAAATAAATATTAAGATAAAATGCTTATGAAAGGCAAAAAAAGAATAGAGATTACCAAAAATAAACCAAAAAAATACCCTTAAAATAGAGGGATAACAAATGAAAATTCAGAGAGTTGGGAGATTGAATGTCTTGCAAAAGGAACGTCAGGGTTCAATATGACTAAATTGCAGAATATGTGGGGAAGTGTAAGGCGTAAGAAGACTGGAAAGGTAACAGGGGTGGGCAGATTATGAAGGATTTTGTAAGTCAAACAGGATTTTATATTTGATCCTGGTGATGAAAAGAAGGGATTGGAATGTATTGAATATGGAAGTAGCATGGCCAGATTTGTACTTTAGGAATATCACTTAGGCAGTTGCATGCATCCATAGGATACTTTTTTTTTAATGAACTCTTACAACATATACTTCATAGTAACATGATCTTTTAAATTTACTTTTATTTATTCTCTTCATAGATGTTCTGTATGTACTTACATATGTCCTTGTAATTATTTGATTTATTTTATTTGCATCCCCAGCTGCCAACACAATGCCTGGCACATAGAAAGTCCATAATAAATGCTTTATGATCAACTGACTGATGTAAAGTATAAATAGCTGTAGTCTGCTAGATATTCAAGAAACCCAATTAAACTTGAGCAAAACAACTTCAGTTATATAATTTCAGTTGATTTATCTTTGTTTTATACATTTGTTAAATACATTTTCTAATAATAATATAATTACATTAAATAACATACAACAATATAATTCTCACTTGAGGAACTAAAGCAGGTGTAGGGCACTTGGGGCCTCGAGCCCAGGTTCACTACCCCTGAATTAAAGGATTTTTTTCATTCAATATAATTACCATCAACATAATTTGTTTCAATGTACTCAATGAAGGAAACAATGTGCCTACTTTAATATGAATCACCCACAATGTGTTTAAGAGTCAAGAATGTCTATGATTGTTTGCTCTTAGAGTTTTTATGGAGATGAGTATAAAGAAAACACAAAGAAGAAGAAATTCAAAAGATTGTTTTGGAGGTGGTGAACTTGTTACTAGGAGTAAGCTATGTAGAACAATAGCTGGTCTCCAAAATTTGTAAGGCATACTCTGCCTTCAAACATCAAGTGCATTAGCTCTCCACTGTACCTGGAATGTCCAAAGTTTAGAGATGTGCCTTCCTGTAAACTATTAACTATAGATTTGAAAGAACATCTGTGAATTGTGGTGGAGCAGAAAGAACACTGGTCTTGCAATCATGAGAATTGTGTTCAAGTTCCAACTATTACACTTATCAGCAGTAGGATATAGGGATTTTTTAATTTTGAGGAAAATCTCAAGAAGGGTTCCTGACACACCGTATTGCTCTATGAATGCAGGTATGTGAATGCATATATTTTCATAGTGGAGGACACTGAGAAGCCAGGAAAAGCAAATTATTGAGTTTTCCAGATAAATGGACATTTAATTTATCTGTAGCATTTGCTTTCTTCTTTACCTCACTTAACATTCATGGACATAAACTACATGTTCAGATATGAATTTCATGTGATAATAATTTGCTTTAAAATAAAATGAAAGTATTGTCATTGATTTCTGAAAGATTCAAAACAATAGTGCAGAAAAGTTATTGCATGAATTTTCCATCACCAGTCATAAACACGTAAAATAATTACAAATTGATTTTTGTGTCGTTGGTATTGACTCTTTTGTACACTTGAATAATATGCTGAACACAACTTCTAGCAAAGATTGACAAAGAAAGATTTTATTGTCAGATTTGCATGATATTTTAAAATTTTAGGAGGCACTATAGAGTTGAAGAGTTATAGCAGAACTTAGAGTCAAGAAGACGTACTTTGAAGTCTTTCCTGTGGCACATACTAGTTCCTTTTATCATAGGGAAAAAATACCTCTCCATGTTCTCAGGCACTTTTAAGTTACAGAAGAATTACATATCTGTATCAGGGCAAGGTGTTTTTACATTGCATATTCAATGTGCTGAAGAAATTGTAGGTTATATCCTTCAGTTATGTTTGTGTGTATGAATATACATATGTAAATATAATCCATGTGTACATATAGCCAGCCTTTTACTTACCCATGTGTGACAATTCCCTGGAAAAGATACCACATGCAGAAATCCTTTTAGAGTATATGAGGATATATGATAGAAGGTATGAGCAGTATGTGTTGAGTAATCTCAAAGAATCATATAATAATGCAGAATCTTAGAAGGAGATGTAAACAGTTTGTTAATATGTGAGGAAGCTCATAGTTAGAGTTATGCTCTGGAAAAAAAAAGGAGGGGAAAGAAGCTACAAACCAGAATTCTTCTCACTGTCATAGACTGCCAACTCTTCTAAAACAATGAAACCAAAATCCAACAATTCAGTTGTCTTTGAATGTGTTTTTAACTCGGTTTCCTCTCAGAATGACATTTTACCCAATTTTCCTCAGAAATGTCAGTTACCTGTTTATATCTCAACAAAATGTAATAGTTAATTGAGTTCCTTTTAGAATGGCAATTAAAGTCATTCAGTTTCACATAGGAATTCCTTCCAGAATGCCTTCTTCACAAAATGAGTTAACTAAATTCAGCTCTAATTTGTAGAGTTGTGAACTGATCCAATAATCCTGAGGAGCAATACCAGTATTCTGAAGTCTAGCTTAAATTTCTCCTCTTTCAGCTTTTTCTGGGGCTATAATTCTTCTGAACTCCCATAACACTCTGATTAAACCTATCTTATGTTACTTCTCACACTATTCCTTGTATTATTAATTATTATTATTTGTGTGCCTTTCTTTTCTACCCTACTAGATTACAAACAGGAATCATCTCTCATTCATTTTTGTACCCTTCATGGAAAGTAGAAGGCTTAGTTCTTTCTTTCCTCCTCAATTTATATTCCTCTGATTTATCAGTTGACACATTTCATTCCTTAGCATAATGGAAGCCTTTGTTGGGCAAATGCCATTTCTCACTTTTGTCTTTAAGTCCCTAGAACCTAGCAAAGTATCTTATACATAGTAGGTGACTGAATGAACAAAAGATGAAGCTTGCCAGAAGATAATGGAGTAAATAGATATGGTAGAGCCCAACTCTCATATATCAATTCAAATAGAGCATTAAATGTTCCAAGTAGAAAAAGACAAATAAAACAAAGACTATCACAAGAAAAATTGATTCACCAAAAAGGGGAAAACTTGAATAAAGTAATGAGCTAGTTTCAAAGAGTTTCAAACTAACTACAAATGAGTTTCAGTTAGGTTCTAATCCAATGAATAAATATTATGGGGTAAAAAGTTGTCCTAAACTACAGAGCAGACACCAAAAGAAATAAAAGGTCTAGAATTAAAAAGAGATTTTTCAAAGTTAGTTGTAGTGGTTAATATTCTCAAGATTTGAAAGACAAATGGAGAGAACTGAATACAAACATCAAAGAGTCTATTTTTACCTCAAATGCACATGAGATTTTCACAAAAACAGGCTCTGGGTTAGTGGATCAAATTGAAGTAGAAATGGACCCCTTGAGGTGGACTTAAAAAACACCAAATAATGTTAATTGTTTTGTATAGTACTTTTATTTATTTTGCTAAACATTTCCCAAGAATATTTTAATCTGTTTTACCCCCCTACAGAGTTGTGTAGACAGCAGGCCCATGTGCCATGAATTTAACACCTTTGCTCTAGAGCTTAAGAGATAGAAATAGTGACCACACTTGTTATTTCTGTACTATAATAAACTCCCAGGTGAAGAAATTTACACTACCAATACAGACTTATAGTTATAGTCTTTGAGAGCTTCCTATAACACTCAGAGGGTAGACAACCTATTCAATGTCATAGAGTCTGTTTGTCAGAGGGTGAGGCTCAAACCCAGGTCTTCTGGCTTCAAGGCCTGCCCTCTATTAACTACTCAAGGCTTCCTTTTTAGGCCTTAGAGAACATAAATAAATGGAAAAAAATAATAAATATTAGGTGATCATTACTTTTTGAAAGTATGATGTAATATAAAGGAAATGTGAGCAAAAAAAAAAACATAAAGGAATGCCAAACATGACCTGCTAAATAATGAGTAGTTCACAAAACAAATCATGAGAAGAATTTTAAAACTATATTAAAATAATGATAATAGCAATACAGTGCAGAAAAATGAATGGCATATAACTAAAGCCATTTTCAAAGTTGTATTGGTATTACTGAATGCTGATAATTAATAAAACACTAGATAAGTAAACTTGAAGAAAAGAAAATCACCAGAAACATAAAAGAGAAAACAAAATGAATAAAAAATGCAACATGAAAAAATATTATTATATAGCAGAAAACTGAAGATTTAAGTCAAGATGTTCAATAACTAAATAAATATGAAACACTTGTACTGACAGAGTAGAAAATATAAATACAACAATCACATAAAAAGAAATTTAATTGACCATAAAATTCTGTGATAGAAAAAAACAATACCACCAGACATATTCACAACCAAATTCTATCACACATTTTAAAGAAATATTCACTGTTATATATGATAATTAAAAGAATGGTGAATGATGCTCATCAAGCCAATCTTTTAAGACAAAACAAATATGGTTGTTTTCTGAATGATTTAGTCACTACATATGTTTCCTTTTTAAGCTTTAATATTTTTACATATCTAAAGTCATTCAAAATATTGCAAAATTCTTTCATAAGATCACCTATTTTGGTGCTCTCTTTGAGTATCAAATTAAGTTAATTAAAACATTTCTAAATATGTCTATAGGAAAGGAGAAATATAAAATAACATATCCATTTTAAAACCATACAATTATTCCTCCAAGAAGTTTTCAACAAATATGGTTTTGATACCAACCCAGGGAAGGATTAATAAAAGAAAACTATAGAATGATATCATTAATGAATATTAATTTAAACATAAAACTAACGAATCTATTATAGAAAATTAGCTATTATGTTCAAGTTGGATTTACACTAGGAAAGCTGTGAAGAAAATTAGAATGACAAATTGTACTAATAACAAAATGCTTATATACATATATATATAAACATGCTTATATCAGTAGACACAAAAAATATATTTTATTACATACATTTATGATAAAGCATTAAGAGTCATGGGACTAAGGATATCTTTTTTCTTAACATGCTAAAAGCATTTATCTAAAACCAAGAGCTATGATGCCTCGTAATGTAATTTAAAGTTTACCAACAAAGAAACTATATGAATCAACTACAAAACCCTCTACACAAATAAAAACCTAAATAATTTAATTGCTCATGGGTAGAAAGAGCCAATATAATAAAATGATAATACTTCCTAAAATAATTTATTTGTTAAGCCCATACCAAACTATGAAAAGATTACCTTATAGAGCTAGAAAAATAATAATGATGAAATTTATATGGAGGCACAAAGATCAATAATTTCAAGGGAAATAATGAAAAAAATAAGTGGTAATGAAAGGGACCTAGAAGTACCAGATCTCAGACTAGACTACAAAGCAGAAATTATCATAAGAATTTGTTCCTGGTTCAAAGATGGAAATGTCAATTAGTGAAACAGATTAAACAACATACATAAAGTAACAAAACTAGTCGCCTAGTATTTGATAAACAAAGCAAAGCTCCCTGCAACTGGCATATAAGAACTCACCATTTGATTAAGATGGCAAGTAAAACTGAAGAGCAGTATGGAAGAAATTAAATTTAGATCAGCACCTTTATGCCAATATAAGTTCCAAATGGATGTTTGACCTAGATGCAAAAGGTCATATGACAAATAAATTAGAGAAATATGGGAAAAGGTCTTTTAAATCTATAGCTAGAGGAAGAATTCATGATTAAACAAGAGAGAACATTACAGAAGATAAAATGAATAATTTTGATTCCATAAAATTGACGTTTTTGCACAAATAAATCCAATAAAGCTAAGATTAAAAGAGAAACAGTTAACTAGAAAAAAAACCTTTGCAAATTTCTTTCATAAAGGTCTCATTTCCAAGATACATAAGAAATTGATTCAAATTTACATGACTGAGGCACTAATCAATTGACAAATGATCTAAGGATATGAACAAGTTCTCAAGGAAAGAAAACTGTGCTATATATTATCATATAAAGCAATGCTCCAAATAACGACTAACTAGAGAAATTCAAATTAAAACAATTCTGAGGTTCCACCTCACATCCATAAGATAGGCAAAGATGACCCCCCCCCAAAAAAGAAAATGACAATTGTTGAAGAGTTTATGAAAAAACAGACACATTGATATATTGTTGGTGGAACTATGATAAGTCCAACATTTTGACAGGTAATTTGGAATCATGTACAAAAATTACCAAACAATGCATGTCCTTTGAGTCAGTTATATCCCTTCTAGGACTATACCCCTAAAGATATCAAAGAAAGAGGAAAAGGTCTTATATGCACAGAATTATTTATTGTATTGCTTTCTGTGGTGGAAAAATAGCCTGGAAAATAAGGGGATCTCCATCTGTTGAGGAATGGCTGAACAAATTGTGATATGTGCATTTAATAGGATAATTTTACTTTTGCAAATCTTTGCTTTTTGGATGTTTCTTGTAAACAATGAATTGTGGAGTTCTGTATTCCTGTCAACATGTTACTCTTTTATTTTATTGGAATGTTAAGTCCATTTGCATTTTAAATATGTGAGTAAAGTTTATGTTTTCCTCTCTATTTCTCTGACATTGCTTTTAAAAAAGGGGGGCAGGGAGATCTTTTTTTGTTGTTGTTCCTCTTCCTATTTAAAGATACTACATTATCTCAATTTATTTTTGCTTAATCTACTTTAAGGTAATCCTATTCTCACAAATTCCCTTTCTTCTCATCCTAAAGTCCCACCCCACTTCCCATTTGTCAGCCCTTTCCCTAATTATGGAATCATATTATTAATAGCTTTTTCTTTCTTCCTTTCATTTGGTCATCTAATTCTTCTCCTATTTTTCTGTTGGTTATGTAATTAATCAAAATCTCCTTTCCTCTTGTCCCTTTCAATTTCCTCTGATTGTTTGCTTATTTTATTTTCTGAGCCTTTTCCTAAAAATGATTTCTTTCCTTCTTTTACTTCATCAATTTTCTTCCTTTACTGTTTATTCTTAACTTTCACTCCTCAATTTATGATTATGCTTATTCTTTCTTTTATGTCTTTTTTGTTATGGAATTAAATCTTCAAAAGGACCTATTTTACATTTTTTTTCCTAAATAACGTCTATGTTATTGACTTATAAATTGGCTTATTGGCTTCCTTTGTGGTGCTTCACTTTTGGAAGTATCAAGTACTGCAAGAAATACATAGGATAAAAGGATTATAAAAGAACTGTTCCTTTGTTCCTGATCATTCAATCCATTTTTACCCCCCCTTCCTCCCTATGATTATTTTCATTCACATCTATCATGAAATCTCTCTGTATTCCTGCCCTCTCACCCTGCTGTTTGCTTGTTGTCCTCAGAAACTCTTCATTCCCTTTTCCTGAGGCAGGATGTTGTTCATGAAGGCACAATATTTTCTTATAGGTAATGGTCTCTCTGAGCAACAAATGCCTAAAAATTATATATGTTATAATATCCTCATTATCAGTGGGAGAGACAGGGAGACAGACAGAGACAAAGAGATAATTTGGAGATATTTGTCATTGAAGACACAAGTTTTTCTATTCTGTTCATTATTTCTGCTGTACAGGTCACAAATTCTAACTTTTAATCTATTTTAACTTCTGCTTTCACAAATCTTATTCCTCTCAAACAATTTGGGAGCATCCTGCTATTGTCCCATGATTTTCTAGGAACCTACAGGGTCCTCTGCTTCATCATGGTGATTTCAATCTTTTTTGTACTTATATTAATCTTTCATGTACTTTCTGATTTCTAGAATGAAGGATCCCCTGAAGCCTGAACCTCAAAGCAGTTTCAGCCTCCTCCTCTATGGGTGAAATTACTTTTTTCACTGACCTCAGTCCCTATTATATATGAAATCTATGGAGAAAGATCTGGCTCCAGCTGGATGTCATTTCCCTTTCCTTCAAGGCTGGTGCAGCACCACACATGTGCTGCAATCCTGCCTTCTTTGTTGTTTGTCCTTCATTCTTGAAGAGGAGCATGACATCAGGAAGGTGATGCCATGACATGCAAGTAAATTGGATTTAAGTGAGGGACGGCTGTGCCTTCTTTAGTTCTCCAAGTGCTACTGCAGTGAACTTCTGCCATATACAGAACATGCTTTTATTTTCCTATAATTCCCTTAACCGCCCTGCAATGGGATGGATAGAATTGAAATCTGATAACTTGTTGCTATTGAATGAGAGGGTGAGGCTAACAACAACAGAAAGGAAATTACCTAATGACTCTCAGAGCATAAGCCAGTGAAATAGGTTTTGCTGCCCTCCCAGTGTATGGAAAATTGATGGTGGAGGCAATGCTGACTGAGCACATTAGGGATTAAGGAGTCACTTCCTCTGCTGTTATTTCACTTTGTTAGACTTCTTGGTGTCTTGGCCTGTGGATACATCTGCAATTGCTTTACCTTTTGTACATAATTCTTGTTTTGAGAAGCTTTGGGATTTTGTATGGAGCAGAGAACATGTCTAGTCCTTCATCTTGTTAGTGACATAGCCCTCTCCCTATTGCAATTACTTTTTATCACATCATATATTTTGGCTTTACTTGTTTATATTTATATTACTTCCCTCTAGGAGCATGTATGCTCCTTGAGGGCAGAAATCACTTATTTTTCTTTGTATCCTCATTCATTTCTGCTTGTATAAGTACTTGACAAATGACTGGTGAATTTTAATAATAAAAAAATGATGAAATAGTTTCATTTAAGGATATGTGATAGGAATAAAATAGTAAGGCATTTCTACCAATATCTAGAAAACATTGACTTCTTTGTTTCTCAAGCTACTATAAAATGACATTCTTAGTAACTACTGTAGAATACAGAGAATGACCAAATCTTTATTAGTAGTAGATGTGTTAAATGTTGCCATTACCAATCCCAAAGGTACCTTACAATTTATCAACTATTCTTTTTTTCTCCAACACTGAGGAACTCTCGTATTTATGGCTATTGAAATCCATATTCTGTCTTTCAAAATTCTCCTCTATTATCCCATCAGCTGGTTATCTTGGGTCTTACAGATCCTGACCTTCATTTTTCTTCATTTGCCTTTAATTGGGTCTCTGCAGAATGAATTGCATTTAAGAAAGTGGAAAAATACCACTTGTTATACACATATGGGGTTGCCTTTTGAATTGGACAACTTATCTCTGACAGAAAAATCCAGTTTTTGAAAAGAGCAATAGAAAAATATGATACAATTTACTATTTCTGTGCCTGGCTGACTGATGATTCCTTGTGATTGGTATCCTTGTAATTGATAGACCACTGACCTGAAAAGCAGCTCTCATATTGATTTTCTGTTGGATAAGGTTAATAGCTTATTTGTTCTTTTGTGTTTCCAATTCCTATGTGATATTTATTTCTCTATTTTTCTTTAATTTCTTTTTTTAAATAAAAACCCATTTAGTAAATCAGATTAGCATTATTGATGTCAGTAATCAGCTATAGGAACAAAGCTGCTAGGTTACATGCTGAGTTTCTGATCACAGTAAAAAGCTCCCTCATTCATTAGTCCTTTTACAGCCATTTTAAAATATTCATTTCTTCCCAATCATCTAAAGTTAATCCCAAATTAATTACTATGCTGTGCAAAGTTGGAGCAATTCAAATCATTTCAAAGAACAAACAGGATTAGATCAATCTAGTCATCTGAATTTTATTTTTCATATTTCCAATGTCTTCCCACAGACAGATGTGGGATTATTTATAGGAATCATTGTAATAATTCTGCAGGAAGTTGAGATTTAGAGTTAGAGCCCGTAACTGAGAAAAGCGCCACTGTCACCTAACAAAATAATTCATGGAATAAATATGAAGGAACTACTCATTAAAATGGCTAAATTATGCATATCTAGTCATGTTCCCAAAAGCTTCTTGATTGCAAACAGATGATCAATTGCTGATTGTCTGATAATGGATGAGTCAGGTTTAGATCTGAGGAGAATGGCTCTGATAGTTCCACATTTGGCAGCCCAGCATCATGAGTCAGTACTTTGCTATAATGATCAGCTTTCATCTTGTGAATGAACAAGCTCATCTCTGATAGGTACTTTAAAAGAAACATATCATCCTTATTTGCTGATTCTAATGAAAAGGGAACCAAATCAGAGGGCAAAACTTGTATTTATGAAACACAACATATGATAAATGAAAAGCATCAAATCCTGAACTGAAGTGCTTCAAGAGCCAATTTTTTTTAATGCAGTCAATGCTTACTTTCAATGAAACTACTATTTTTGTGTCATGTGGGGAAAATGGCCAAATAACTAACTCAATAGACTGAACTAGTCAGATGCTTGGGTATTACATTTGCCAGGTTCATTAAAAAAAATTCCTGATATCTTTTGATATTTGAACTAGGGTGACTTCTTAATATGCTCCCTATAGCCAGTTGCTATTGAATTCTCCCTTGTAACAAAAATAACAGTTAAGCAAAAATAACAAATAAAACAACACCATAAGTAGCATTCCCCACCCACAGTTCCCTACTTCTCTGCTAAAAGGTCATTTAACCTGAATTTGGGCTATATTTTACCATTGTTTTCATATATATATATAGTTTTCTTAGTTCTTTTGCCTTGCCTCTTCATTCTTCTCTTCATCACTTCATTCTAGTTTTCCAATAATTTTTTAAATGTCTCATATTTCTCATTTCTTCTGGCAAAATAGTATTTCAATATATTTGTGTCCCATGATTTTTTCAGCCACTCCCCAAACAATGGGAAACCTTTACTTCGCTGCCACTCCACCCACCTCTTTTTTTTTGGGGGGGGGGGCTATTACAAAAGAAGTGTTGCTATGAATGTTGGTACACATGAGGCCTCTCTTTCTGTCTTTGAACTCCTTGGGGTATGTTCCCAATAATGGAACTTCTCAGTTCAAAATTTATCAAAAGTTGGTGATTTCCTTGTATAATTCAACATTGTTTTCCAGATTTTTTATACCAATTCACTGCTCCACCAATACCATTTTATTTTCTTCTGTTTCCAGTCTTTTCAGTGCTGACTTAAGTAACTATCTTTGTTAATTTGATAGGTGTGAGGTGAAATGAGAGGTTCAGAACACATTTGCTTCTCCTTCAGGACTGTAAAACTTTCTCTCTCTGGCTGTTATTGCACTGACTTTGTTTGTCCTTGTACCCAAATCACCTTGACAAGCAGCAAAGCTTATACCCCTAACTCTGGTACCTGAAATTAAGAGATTAAATTTCTGTGGAACTTCATCATTGTAGAGTACTTTTAAATATCCTTCTCCAGATCCTCACAACAATATCTCTGTGGTGGGATAAATCGTACATGTAATATAATCATCATTTTATCAATGAGGAAATTGACCATGGCTCTACTTTACACAGTTAGCTAATGGGAGAGCTCAAATTCAAACCAAGCCCTGAATAATATAATTCAAATATAACCTTTCCAGTCTTATTTCATATGACTTTTCTCTTTCTTTGATGTGTAAGAGCGAACTCAAACATTATTTAGGCTTTGGGTATTTGTCCCACCAGAGAGATGTTGTTGTGAGCATCTGAGGAGAAAAAATATTTAAAAGTACTTTGTAAATACAAATCTCTATGTAAATGGAATCTTTTATTTTCAGGTACCAGAATTAGGGATATAAGGTTGGATGCTTGCCGAGGTGATATGGGTCTAGGGACAAAGTCAATATATACGTATGTGTGTATGCATAATGTTGTATATACACATGTAGGTATATACATAGCTACATGTGTGTTTGAGTTTTGTTTTGTTTTTTGGGAATTGAGTAACTTGGGAATCACATAAGTTGTTATATGATTACCCCTATATAGGTGATGACTAAGTATAGTGAAGCATTCAGAGATTAAAACCAAGAGAAACAGTGTTCACTATAAGAACCTAGATTGAGGTCTCTCATAGAAAGTTCCAATCCCCAGACCAAGCAGTTAATTTCAAAGAAAATATTAATCTTGAAGGCAATAGCTAACTGAGGGCTTTGATTAAAGCTGTACAGAGCATGGAGCAAAGAATTTTCTGATTCAAATAAAAGACCTTTTAGGCAATAATCTGGAAAGTAACAGATAATCCACTCCACAAACAAAAATCCAAGAAACCCGCATTCTTTCTCCACACACACAAAACTTAGGTAGAACTGCTGGTGCTTTGCTAAGATGAGGGATGATGCCTTTCTAAAAATGATATGAGAACTACCTTGAAGTTTGAAGTTGGGAAAAAAGACAAAGTTCATTTTTCTCATTAGTGAGTAATACTCTAGGGAAGAAGCTAGGAACAAAAGAAGTTCCACAGTCACACGCCCCAGGGACGTTGTGCCTGGCAGAGAAAACTTAGCAGAATCCAGTGCAGACAGTGCACATCCTGGGGGTTCCTCTCCAAAATTTTTCTTACTTTTGTGTTTATTCTTCCTATTGATAAAGTGTAATGTGTGACAGAGTATGTTCTAGGTGCATGGCAGAAAATTTATTGGAATTCTTTTTCTATTCTATTTCATTAAAGGTCTTTGCTTTGAATTCATTCTGTCCTCTTGCTGACTTGGAAAAGGAAATGGATTGGTGAGGTACAGTGAACTATGACTTTAGAGTACATTCATTCCTATACCCTACCAAGAACTTGGGGTAGCTCTATCTGGGGGACTCGTTTAATCCAGGAAATACTGCCAGATGCTACAAATATATCCTAGATTCCAGTCCAATAGAATTAAGCTCTAGCTATTCCGTGACTTCTTCAATCTTATACTACAATCTTCAGCTCCCCTGAATTCACACAAGTGATACCTCCCATTCCAGGAATGCAAAACACTTCCTTTCCTTCAAGGCCGAGATCACATGCCAACTCCTCTGTAACATCCCCAATTTTAAAAAGTTTAATCATATTTCAATCCTCACATTTTGCATAAATGATCTCCTTTGGCCCTGAGGTCATGCCTGTTAATATATACATTGTCTCCAACCAGCCCCCATTCATGGCATTGCCACTGAGGACAGAAATTCTGACATTTTTCATCTCAATATTGTCTATCTGGGGCAGCTAGATGGTGCAATGGATAGAGCACTGGGTTTGGAATCAGGAAGACTCATTTTCATAAGTTCAAGTCCAGCTTCAGACACTCACTATCTGTGTGACTCTGGGCAAGTCACTTAACCCTGTTTGCCTCAGTTTCTTATCTGTAAAATGATCTAGAGAAGGAAATGGAACATCACTCCAGTATCTCTGCCAAGAAAACCCCAAATGGAATCACAGAGAGTTGTATACAACTGAAAAAAAGTGACCCAACAACAATATTGTCTATCTCCAATGTTAATGTGTTGCACATGTTATGCATTTAGGAAATATTCTCTGTATTTGAGTGTGATGTCATGTCTTCTGATTCCAAGGCCAGTGCTCTTCCTGATAGACTTTGACCAACCACCCTTCTGTTCATGTGCAGAAAGCCCAGTCAAAATGTATGTGTTAGCTCATTCTATCAATTGAAGAGCCCAGACTGAGAACTAACAGCTTAATCACAGAGCTATAATAAGGAACAGAGACTCTGATGCACTCAGGCTGATGGAAAACAGATTGCCATTTTCCTGACAAAGCAAAATTAAAATGTCTCATGGAACAAAAGGGAGTCCTCAAACAACAATTTCAGATAAAAATTATGTTTCTCATTGATGAACTTACTAGAACTACTGTGAAAAGCTTATAAAGTGATCCTTCCAACACCTCAAAGAACAATTGGTGAGTGATGAATTAGGACCCAGTGGTTCTCCAAGGACAAATACAAGATTCATTCAAACACATTCAGGGCCAGCAATAAAGCTAGAGAATGAAGGATAAGGTCATTTAATAAAATATGTGCAAGAAGAGTAAAGGCAGAAGTGGAGGGAGGAAGATTTTCTTGTTTAGAAATGAATAGAGCATTTGTGGGTGAGGGGGGAAAGATACCATGAAAATAAAGGATAATCTTGTCATATAATGAATATGGATAGATTAGATAGATAGATAGATAGATAGATAGATAGATAGATAGATTAAATCCTCTTTTAAAAAAGAAAAGAAAGCAAATAAAAGAAGTCACAAAAGTTGACAAATTCTAATGACAAAAGACTCATGACTCAGAGGATATGGAAATCAGGGAAGCTATAAACTTAAAAGTGTATCAGGTGTATTTCGGAGGGAGAACATGTTACATACACCCTTGGAGAAAACATATGGTCTTGAACCATATACTTCACTTGGAAGGAAACGAAAAGAGGCAGAAGAGGGAGAACTAGAGTAGGGATATATACGCGTACATAGATACATGTGTCCACAATGAGAAATTAACAATTTAAAATTCATAGAACTTGTGATAAGCCAAACAAAAAGCATGAGAGGAGAAATGGGGGAGTGGGAATAGAATTAAAGTGCTATAAATAAAACTAATTATAAGGATAAAGTATTTACTTAAAAGATGAAAGAAATTTTTAAAAAGGTAGAAAACATACCTAGCCATCATATAACTTTAAATGTGAATGGATTAAGCAAAACATAAATTAAGAAGAATGGAAAAGTAGATAAGAAAGCAAAGCAACAATATGCTTTATATAAGAAACAAATTTTAAAAATAATAAAAATATGAAATTATAATAAAATTTACTATTATGATTTTAAAACAGTAGGAGTTACAAAATTATCAACATAAATGTGAAATCTCATGATATCAAGAAAGATATAAAGACAGAGATTCACAGACAATGAAAAATATCCACACTAAGGTTTATTTACCAAGTGGCCTTGCATCTAAATTAATAAAAGAAAGTTTAATAATATCTTTAAAGACATAAATAATAATACAATGAAGCAGGAGGCAGGAGATCTAGGATGGATCCTTCTTACTATGTATACCCTGTTACCTAAGTGCTCTTGCTCCAAATAGGGACCATGGGCAAACACTATGAGCAAACAGTGGGATTAGCCAATCCCATTGCATGGCCCAAAATAGAGGAATTAAGGCCAGAAAAAAATAGTAAAAGGAAAGAACTGAAGGAAGAAGGTAATCTGAGACTGACCCTACTTTCTATGTTCTGACATTTGAATGAGAATTTGCTCTAGGTAATGACAGGTGACAAAAAGACAGTTGCTGGCAGAACTATCTTTACTTGCCCAAATACAGGAGTAGTGACTGAAAATGGAGGTTGAACAAAGCAGAAGAGAGAAGAGGATCTGCATAGGTTCTCCTTTTTGAGCTCTGCCACCTAAATGATCTTTAAGTCCACGCAGCGGCTAAAAGCAGATAGTTTCAGAAATATATTGAGGCTTAGAAAGATCACAACATTATATGGAGAAAGGAAAGTTGGGAAAGAATGGCACTGTGAAAGCTGAGTAGATGGAGAAAGAAAAAGAGGAGGGAATAGACAGGGTTAACAAGAGATCACCCTCAGAATACCAATGAAGTGAATTGCTTCAGTTTCCTCATCCGTAAAATGAACTGAAGAAGGAAATGGAAAACCCTTCCAGTATCTCTGCTAAGAAAACTCCAGATGGGGTCATGGAAAGTCAGACATGACTGAAGCAGCTCAACAACAACAACCAGACAACATCCAGGCTAAAAGGCGGGTGCGAAAGTGGCTAGAGAGAATTAGTGCCATCTTGGTAGCAACTATTAGGGTTGGGAAAGAATTTGAGGAATTTGCAGAAACTTCTAAGAATTCCCTGGCAAATGAGCATAGCTTCTTTCTCTTCTTTCCTGGGTTGTTTTTGTTTTTTTTTTTTTTTAAGAATCTCCAGTGTGGCTGGAGCTAGGACAGAAGAATGTCGCTGAATGTGTTGAGGGATAAGACCTCCCTATTCATTTCCCTCTCACTGTGTCATCCATCTATGCCTATGGTAATAGGCTGACAAACAGAAGCCGGCCTGTCTGAGCAAATTAAAATAAGATTAAAGAATGGTCTCTCAGCTTCTTTCACGATTTAAGGAGGGAAACTGAGCTTAAACATACAACCAGACTCAGTCTTAGAGCCATCCATGCCCCAAACCAGCCAAGTCATTTCTTCCCACAACCATGTAACCATAAACCTGAATATCTGGCCTTTATGTCATAGATTAGATTGCTGTCTTTGTCCTTTCTCTCACTGGCGAGTTCCTCCCTGAGTCTTAGTTTGGGGAGGGGCCCAGGCTGGCAACTTCTGGAAAACCCAGGGCCTCCCAGCTCTGCTTCTGACTCTCTAGACTTCAACATTTCCTTCATCCCCATTTCAGCTGACTTTTTAATTTTATTTTACACCATTTGAATATGTTTCTTAAGGGTAGGGGCAGTCTTTCTTTTTGCTTGTATATGTGTCCCCAGTGTTTAGCCAATTGTCTGGTATATAATAAACACTTAATAAATGTGTGTTGCCTTGCCTACATAAGAAAATTCTTTGTAGGCCAATCTCAGCTGAAGGTACATGTGTGTGTATTATATATATATATATATATATGGACTAATATTAATCAATGGTAATATAGTTACAAGAATTTTAAATACTAAAATATTTAAATATAAAGCTATATGTTTAACTGTTCTGCTGAGAGTATAAATTTATGACTTTAGTCATATTCCTTTATATTATTTAGTTCTCATTACTCTTGGGGACATCAATAAATGTTAACTTAATGTTACTGCAGATATAATTGCCATGGTTTGTAAACTTTGGAATATGATGAGATCTTTTGATGAATTAAGTCATAATTCATTCCATTGATCAGACTCTTCATTCAAAAGATAGAAACTGAGACATAATTGGATAATTGCTTAAGTAAGGATCTAGGAGGTTTCATGATTAAAATGCCAGGTTTCTTTCTCAGTCCTGATAATATAAACATTCAGATATTAAGTCCCAAAGTTTCCTAATTTCATCTTAAAAAAGGAAAAATGCATGGTAAAAGTATAATAGAAATTTGATGGCAGTTTCATTTACTTGTGTTCTCTTCCTAGATCATCTTTTACTCCTATAATTAGTATTCTTTTGTTTTAAAATCTTCCATTTCAGTTGGAAACACGATCTTAGTATCTAAAACACTCAAACGGTGGATGACTTTTGGGAAGAGATTTAATAGAAAGAAAAAGAATGTAATTTGTGTATTGCTACATACAGATACCTCAGTGTCAGTTTTTATTCCAAGCAATTCTTCCAAAGATTGAAAAGAAAAGGGAAAAAAGTCA
This sequence comes from Petaurus breviceps papuanus, assembly GCF_028583685.1. Classification (NCBI taxonomy): domain Eukaryota; kingdom Metazoa; phylum Chordata; class Mammalia; order Diprotodontia; family Petauridae; genus Petaurus; species Petaurus breviceps. The sequence continues at coordinate 32,327,936 of NW_027186304.1, read as the reverse complement.
ATACAATATTCAGTGAATAAGAGACTAAAGCAAGAAAATGAATTTTACTTCCTGAGAGTGAGTTTTATAAAATGGATTATTTGAAATGAAATGAATCAAGGGAGATTCTAATAGAATTTTAAAGATTTCTTCTAAAATGCATTTTTCAAAATGTAATTATTTAAAATATCTTCTCTTTTTGCCTTGTCAATCTTATACTCTCCTCTCCTGAATCCCTCCAAAACACACATTTTGTTAGTCAAATATAAATATTTAGCTCTTTTCTTTTAAGAAATAAAAATATCGGGGCGGCCAGGTAGCACAGCGAGTAAGAGCACCGGCTCCAGTGTTGGGACGACCTGGATCAAATCCGGGCTCAGATACTCAGCACCACACCCAGAAATAATAACTGGCCGTGTAACCTTGAGCAAGTTACTTAACCCCGATTGCTTAAAAAAAATAAAAATATCCCATTTCTTTCTTTTTCATTGAAAAGAATTTGTCTTTCTCCATATACACAACTGGGCTTTTTCACTGAGCTGTTAAAAAATGAGGCAGGTGGAACAACAATTAAGATTACAGAACTTAAAAGCTATAACAAACTTCAGCAGCTATCTACTCTAACTCATATATGAAAGGAATCATCATGACATATTAGAAAAAAGAGTGCCCAGGCTCTGCTCAAAGACCCACAATGAAGAAAAACTCACTGTATGTTAGGATAACCAGTTCTACTTTGGGGCATCTACAGTTGGTAAAAAGTTGTTTGTTTGGTGGGTTTTCACTGTTATTGGACCTGAATTTCCCTCTTGTTAATTTCTACCTATTATTCCTTGTTATGTTTTGCAATGCAAAAGAGAACAAGTCAAATCTTTCTTCCTTATGGCAGATCTTCAAATACTTGAACTAAGTAATCAGTCATGTTTCCACTGAATCTTCTGCAAGCTAAACACCCCCATTTCCTTCAACTGGTCCTCATATGACATGTACTCTAGTCTCTTCACCACTCTGGTTGCCCTCCTCTAGACCCTCTCCAGTTTATTAATGTCATCTTAAACTATGAATGCATAATTGAATTAAATGCTTATCATAGATTTTAAACATTATAACAAGGTCACATAAAAACCCAAAGTAGAATTTTAAACAGTTAGTTCTAGATTTACACTTGTTTCAGGAGCCTTATGAGAAAAAAAAGTCAGAAATTCAGTGACCTGTTCTTCAGCATTGTGCACAGAAAACTGACATCGATAGTCCTATAATCACAAACAAATGAAATGAAATATTTTCAATTATTAAAAACAATAGCTAACTAATAATGAGTTGCTTTTTTGCCTTTATTTGATTAGACTCTGTGTCCTTTATAGTGCATAATCAGGTAAGCAAATAGGACCCCTGAGTTAGTTAACTATGATTTATTAAGCACTTATTGTGTAGCAGACACTGTGCTAATCAATGAAGGTCATTGGTTTAAAAAAACGCATAAATTAATTCCAAACTTCATCGACTTGCCTTCATCACCACCCTCCAAAAACAAGAGACATAAAAATGGAGAGATAAGTATCATCCAGCAAGTCCACATGATGCAGTGATGGTTGGAAGTGTCTTGGTAAATCATGATATAAAAAAAACAGTAGGATATATAGTGATATTAAATGCCAGTTTTCTATTAGATTATCTTCACTTAGAATCAAAGATGAAAAGGACAATATTTTCTGGTTAAAAAAAAACTCTTCATCTCTGCTTTTCAGGATCCGTCAAGGTTCAATAGAAAATTGGAAAGTAATTTACCCCCATCAAATATCACTAGATAACTTTTATTAGATCTTAACTTTTCCTCCATCACACACTGTCTATACCCTTCTCCCCCAGTAGACTTCAAAGTTCTTGAGGGCAAACACTATGCGATTTATTTTAATTTTGCAATCCAAGGCCTAGAACTAAAGCTCTGGGTTTATAAGGACTGGGTTCAAATTTCTATTCCACCAATAGTTCTTTTACCTATCTTCCACCTTTCCATTCAGAGTTTGTTCTAAAAAATCAAGAATCTGGCTCATGTTATCCTCACAAGGCAATTCTTCTCGAGCCATCAATATTTGGATCAATCTAGAAGTTTACATTCAAAGGAAAAGGACCCTCAATTTTCATGCAAACACATAGGCTAACAATATATTGAATACCAGACAGTCTTTACTTCAATGGAAATGGAAATGATGTCTATTTAAGCCATACATAGTGAAAAATCACTTCCCAGGGGGCAGCTAGGTTGCCGCAGTGAGTAAAGCCCCCACATGGAGTCAGGAGGACCCAAGTTTGGTTCTGGCCTCAGATACTTAACACCCACACAAAAAAACTAGCCCTGTAACCTTGGACAAGTTTCTTAACCCCAATTGCCCTCCAAAAGGCAAAAAAAGAAAAGAAAAGAAAAATCACTTCCCCTTTCTGGTGGACCTCTCTCTATTCAGAGATTAATATAATCTTCCATATTCATAGTATTACTTTGGTATTAAACCCCAAGAGGAAAACACTCAAGGTTATTAGAGTGTCAACCTTCCCCCCCAAAAAAAAACCATATGTAGTCCAAATAATCTATATTACTAGAGAAAAGCAAGGACCAGGTATGATGAATGTAGCCAAATTGATACATATGTATGGGAGACCCCATAGCATCCATCTTCCACTTATTTTCACCCCAAGGATTGGCTCAAACTTCTTATTTTAGAAAATCACCTTGAACACTGAAGGCCAAAGTAACTTATCCAATGTCATACAGCCAAGATGCATCAGAAGCAGGATTTGAACCCAGATTTTCCTTATTCCAGGGCTGCTTCTCTATTCACTATGCCATGCTGTATCAAATAAAAATAAAAATAGATCAAAGGTATAATTTCAGGGAGGACAAGAGAATGAGGAAGAAAAATAGTTGAATGTTTCCCATAATACCTTAAATGTAATAGGTGCTGAATAAATATTTTCTGGTGAATGAATGAATAAAATGTTTTCCCTTTTCCAAAAATAAGGTCAATTCTTGTCAAAAATACATGAAAGTCTTCATCTGCTACAAATATAGTTCTACTCTGACAAGCTAACTTATTATTAGACTGAAAGGGAAATGACCTTGGTACAACTCATTGTTTAAGTACTTCCCCTCTCCCCTTCTATGTTGTTGTCTTTGTTACCACAAGTCAAAACAAGTGTAACTCAAGATAAGTGGTTTTCAGTTTAATTCCTTTGGTGTAACTATTGGAAAATGCCTCTAAATGCCTTTGTATCCTCATTAATGTCATTGTGTGTAGAAATTTAAAGCAGAGGTAGAGCTGAATGCTACTACTTGATCTCAGTGAAATCCTCCTAGGAAGCTTTGAGTGGAAATGTGTACTGGCTCCTCTATTGTTCTATCTTGTATGGGATCTTGAAATATCATTTTAATTATTACCATTTAAAACTACAATTATTTAAACTTGTATTGTATTCCAACATTACCGGCAGTGGTTAGCAATGTTTACTCTCCATCTCCTAGAGGCAGTTAGCTGGTGCCATGACTAGACCTGTGGACCTCAAGTCTGGAAGACTGGATTTCAAATCCAGCATCAGACAATTCCTAGTTGAGTTACCCTGGGCAAGTCACTTAACTGCTGTCTGCCCCAATTGTAAAATGGAATAATAATAATAATAGTACACTATCACCATAAGGATTGAGACAATATTTATAAAATGCTTCACATAGTGCCTGGAATATAGTAGGTATTCAATAAATGTTTGCTCCATTCTCCTTCCCTAATGACAGAGCTGAGACTAGGATACAGAACTCCTGATTGCCATTATAATTGATTGTTAGTACATCATATTATTATGTCCTTTGGGAGACATGTGAGAACAGGCTGGAAATCATAGCCTTCCGGCAAGAGAGACAGAGAAAAAGAGAGAGAGACAGAGAGAGAGAGACAGAGAGAGAGAGAGAGAGACAGAGAGACAGAGAGAGAGAGAGAGAGAGAGAGAGACAGAGAGACAGAGAGAGAGAGAGAGAGAGAGAGAGAGAGAGAGAGAGAGAGAGAGAGAGAGAGACAGAGTGAGACAGAGAGAGACAGAGAGACAGAGAGAGAGACAGAGAGACAGACAGAGAGACAGACAGAGAGACAGAGAGACAGACAGAGAGACAGACAGACAGAGAGAGAGACAGAGACAGAGAGAGACAGAAAGAGAAAGACAGAGACAGAGAGACAGAGAAAGAGACAGACAGACAGACAGACAGAGAAGGTCAAGCACTTATTTTTATTAAGATTATATGCAAACTAAATTTGATTAAATTCACCTTCAAGAAAGTTAACCTTAGCAACATTGATTTTTCTTCCAAATCACAACAAATGACCAGTTAGACTGAAATTTATATCTTTTAACTCAATTGTTATCATATAGATAAGTTTGGGATAAGGATTCTCAACATGGGGTCCATGACCTTTTAAAAATATTTTGATTGCTTTATTTCAGTCTACTTGGTTTCCTTTATGATCCTATGTGCTTTATTTATGCATTTTAAAATGCTATTCTAACAAGCAGTCTATAGGTTTCACCACATTGCCAGAAAAGTCCTTGACAACAATTTGGATATTTTTTACCTGATTTAAGACATTTTTTCCCCAAATTCAAATTGTTCATAGGTAACAATAATTGAGAAAATAATCAGTATCATTCAGTTTAGAAAATCTGTGTTAAAAAAAGAGAAATGTAATATTCTAAATAAGAATATAAAAAGAAAAGGACAAATATAATATATAAATATAAGAACATAATATAATACATAAATATATAATAATAAATATATATAATATGAACATCTATAATATATGACATAAGAATGTAAAAAGAAAAGGACAAATATAATACACTACCAGAGTAAAAATATGGAGGCCTTATAATCCAAGAAAAATTTGCCTATTGTCGATTACTACAGAGCTCTTTGAAGAAGTATAAGAAACTCTTCAATCTCATCACTTTTTCTCGTATCTTATCACTCTTAAACAGGAATAATAATTGTAATAATAGTAGCAACAACAAAATTTAGGATGTAAGAGTTGATAACTGAAGTTTATTAAAATATAGCTCCCATCTCAGAGTGAGCCATTCAGGCGAGGTGAAGTCAAAGTGATGTATCAAATTGCCTTATCTTAAGTTCTGAACCAAGAGCATAATATTCATTAAGACATTTCAAACGTATTCTTACAGTGTTTGTAAATCTTAAACATGTAACCCAGAAACTTAAAATACAAGAAGTGGGAAAGAGCAAGCAGGCTACAGCTCACAAAGAAAGAAAATGTTGTTAAAGCCTAGAGCAACTTTCTATTTTAGCTCATCAGTCACTTAAAAAAAAAGAAAAGAAGCTTCTAAATATTGTTGCCCAGAGCATAATTTTATAAAGTAAAATGACAAAATATATCAGTATTAGAATTTTGTCGAAGTTTTCTTTTTGAGTCCTTCCTTCTGGGCACCATTTGACATAAGTACACTTGAATCCCCTTGCTGGTGCAAGGCAATGCTGAATGCTGGGAAAAGGGCTAGACTTTGAGTCAGGAGAACTCAGATTTAGATTCAGTTAATCAATCAACATTTATTAAGTACCTATTATTTTTCAGGGATTGTGCTAAGCATTGGAGATTCGAAAAGAGCCAAAAGATGTCCCTGCTTTCAAAGAGCTTACAATTGAATAGATCTGACTCCAGCACTCTGTGACTATAGGCAAAAAATTTAACCTCTGTGTGCCTCCATTTTTATATCATGTGCTATTTCAAATTACCTTTCTCACAATACTGTTGGGAAGAAAGTGATTTTTCAACCTTAAAGAATTAGACATATTCAATTGATTATCTAGAGAATCATTCAATTTCTTTCTTTTTTTTTAAATTTTTTTGAAGCAATTGGGGTTAAGTAACTTGCTCAAGGTTACACAGCCAGTTATTATTTCTGGGTGTGGTGCTGAGTATCTGAGCCCGGATTTGATCCAGGTCATCCCAACACTGGAGCCGGTGCTCCTACTTGCTGAGCTACCTGGCCGCCCCAAAGAGTATTTTTTTTAAGCAATCAGGGTTAAGTAACTTGCTCAAGGTTACACGGCCAGTTATTTCTGGGTGTGGTGCTGAGTGTCTGAGCCCGGGATTCGATCTCCAGGTCATCCATCCTGACACTGGAGCCGGTGCTCTTACTCGCTGAGCCACCTGGCTGCCCCTCAATTTCTTTCATAGAAAAAAATGTTTTCAATTAAGACAAATATATTTTAAAATCACACTATTAAAACATAAATGTTAAATTCTAAGTGTTCATATGTTCTTCCAATTCTAAAATTTTATGAATTTGTGCTTTGCACTAATCAAATTCCAATAGTTGAATTATTGCTACCCCTTCTTCCTGATTTAGAAAATAAAATAAATAAAACTGTACTGATGGAAAAATAATTAAACTAGCACTTCCCAAACAGGTTGAGTATGTTTATATCTATAAGACATGACTAGACTGGGCAAGATAGAATAAAAACAAATGAAAAGGGATTTCAGGAGGGTGTTGAAACCAAAGATAAATTTTTAAAATGGTTAGCATCTGGAGAGAGTAATAGAAGACCTAGCTGGTTCCCCCAAAAATCCAGCTGGGTCACCATAACCATATGAATTGCATGCCAGTTTGCCAAAATAACTTGTGATTTATTACAGCAGTACTCTCAGTGCCTTTTGCCTATTTTTGTATACCTAGTACTTAGCACAGTGCAAGGCACATAGTATGAACTTAATAAATGCTTATTGGTTGATTGAATTGTTGGCATTTGAAAGATTTTAGAGAACAGAAGAAATGTCACAGATCTCAAAAAGAACACATCTATAGATTTTTTCATAAGTGCCTTCAAATCATAGGCTAATGGACTTGTCTTTAATTTCAGTCAAAATTGTAAATCATTTTTATTAAAAGAATAGTTTGTGAGTCATTAGAAATAGAAGTAATCAAGAACCAGTAAGACTTTATTAGCAAAAAGTCTTATCAGACTAGCATCATTTCTTTCTTCCTTCCTTTCTTTTTTTTTCTTTCTTCTGATAACAATACTACTGGGAGGTCAGGAAAAAAATGCTATGGACAGCATAACTGGAATTCAGTAAAGCATTTACAAAGACTCTCATACTATTTCTTTCAGCCAAGAAGGGGGATGATAGTAGGTGGATTTGGAAGCAGCTTCAAGATTGAACTGCAGGGGCAGCCAGGGGGTGCAGTGAGTAAGAGCACAGGCCTGGCATTAGGAAACCCGGGGTCGGTTCCAGCCTCAGATACTTGGCATCCACACAAAAAATAACTGGCCATGTAACCTTGAGCAAGTTACTTAACCCCAATTGTTTAAAAAAAAAGATTGAATTGCAAAATCACTTAGGAAATATCTATGAAAGCTGAAGAGTGGCTAAAGACGCACTACCAAGATGTTCATAGGATTATAGATTTAGGGCTAGAAGCAGTATTAGAGGTCCAATCCATTCATTTTACAGATGAGGAAACCAAATCAGTTTTTAAGTGATTTGCCAGTATCACACAGCTAGTAAGTCTCTAAAGTGGAACTTGAAATAAGATTTTTCTGATTGCAAGCCCAGTGCTCTAGCCACCAAAGGAATCTGCGTACTGAAAATGGGGGATAACAACAGGTAGAAATGATGGTGAAGGTATTCTAGGAAATGTCTAAGCTCAAAGAAAGGATTCAACCAAGAAGAAAATGAAGAAGGTTTCTGGGTAAAAATAAACCACCATTCAGAGAAACCATGCCTGATCTTCAGCAGTTCACTCTCCCATGGGGTCTTCTTCTCTCCCCTTCTAGCCACAATTATGTAAATAGACCCAGAGACATTGTTGGCAGAATCTCAGTCAGGAGTATCTCGAGATTCATTACATTTCCAGAAGTAGATTTCTTTGCATGTTTTCTTCCCAGTTGGATTGTAAGGTCTTTGAGGCCAAGAACTATCTTTTGCCTCTTTTTGCATCCCCAGCACTTAGCGTCCCACCTACTTGCCTCCCCAGCACTGGCACACAGAAGACACTTAATGAATTTTTATAGATTTATTGAATAGAATAGACCCTAGTATAAGAAGAAGCAAAGGGGCAGACAGGTTTATTCCACACAAAGCCCTCTTGACATACCCAACTCATATACTGTAAAGGCCTCTTTCCATGACCTCAGTTGCCATGCCAGGGACACCTTTACAAATAGGTTCCTTCCTGCCCCCAAAATATCAGCCCTGTCACCTACCATTTCATCATATCTCCAATTCTTCTAATCATTAAGATTTTTTTTACTAGGTTACAAGCTCCTTGAGGTCAAGGACTATAACATTTTAATATTTGTAGCCCAGTATTGTATTACAGTAGGCATTTAATGTATGTTTGCTCCATTACTTAAATGAATCCTTAATAGTACCCTTATAAAAGCAAATGTCTGGGGGTATTGGGAAAGGAAGAGTTTAAATATCTTAAAATAACATCTACCTGAGCAAGGTCTAGTTGAAAAACAGTTAAAGGCCAGACTAGGACACAGGATAGGTATCTTGATGTGGGTTGGAGGAGATATTTCAGGAGAAAGGAGTGAGACGACTGATAGAGAAGAGGAGGTCACAGAAGAGGGTGGCAAAGATTTATTCTATCTTCCTCACAACTTTCTTGTCCCTGGCTAGTGTACTCATAAGCATTTTGAGTTCTTTCCACATATAACTCAAGTGCCCCAAGTTACCCAGCTCATATCCACACAGCAAAAAGTAGAGTCCTCATTAGTACTTTGTTTTGTTCTGATCTTTGAAAGGCATAAAACACAATTAGTTGCCTTTGAAACATCAGCAGGAGTTCAGTCTCCTCACTAATTGGCAAATTTTTTAAAAATCATATTCTTATTTCATGAAACCACAGAGTTCAAACATTCAGCACCTAAATTACCAAAAGAAAAAATCATAATGATTGGAATATGAAAATTGAACTGAGCCCCATCTTGATAGGAGATGGACCATTTCAATAAAGACAACTTGATTTGTGAGACAGCATTATGGTACCACACCAGTCCCAGTCCTTAAGAGATCACAGGATATCTATCTAGAAAGGACAGCTATGCCTTATTTCCAGTCAAAGCCAGCTCCTTCTAAAACCACTTCAGAAATGAGTAGAAAATTTGCCCAATAAACTAAAGGACATGAAAAAATAAAGAAATTTCAGTAAGGTAATCCACATAAAAATACAAAAGACTACCCTCAGAGGCAGAGTGGTACATGGGAGAAGGCACTGAACTTGGAGTCTCAGGATCTGAGTTTGAATCCCATTCTCTTACTATCTGTTTGGACTTGGGTAAGTCATATAAGCTAGGTGGACCAGTGGATAGAGTGCTGAGCTTGGAGTTCAGGAAGACACATCTTCCTGAGTTCAAATCTGGCTTGCTGTATGATCCTGGACAAGTCACTTAACCCTGTTTACCTCAGTTCCTCATCTATAAAATTAGTTGGAGAAGGAAAAGGCAAACCACTCCAGTGTATTTGCCAAGAAAAGCCCAAAAGAGGGTACAATGAGTTGGACATGACTTACACAACTAAACAAAAAATCATGTAACCTTTATGAGTCTATTTCTTCATCTGTAAAATGAGAAGATTGGGCCAGATGGCTTCTAAGGACTCTGAAGTTACTAAAATAAACCATGATGTAGGGGACAAAGTCAGAAGGAACAAGAAAATCCCCCAGCTTCCACAACCTCTTCTCTTTTTCAGAATTCTTGGTTCTTCTTCCCTCTCCACATTGTTCTGATAACACCTTTAATTCTCACTGATACATTCCGTATGAGCGGCTTCAGACTTACATTTGTTTTCTCTCTTGATCTTTTCATATATTTCTCATGTTGGAATGTGGTTCTCATGCTTAATAAAGCTTTTACTAGACCCTGTCATTCACTGAAACTATAGTACAACTCTATGCTTCTTCATCCTTTGTCAGCCAGACTCCCAGAGGAAGCTGTGTACACTCCTTTGCTTCCTGCCCTTTCACTCAGTCCTCAACCTTTGCAACCTATTTTCCATATTTTGTCATCTGTATTGGAGATCTCATTACACTATCTTTACTTACAACCCAATGCTGTATCGAACTCTATTATTACTGTTAAGAGAACCCCCTCTTTCTATCCATCCAGGTTTTTGATATTGTTGTTATATTCAATCCCTTACTCTCACTAACTCCACATTCAATTCGTTAACAAATGTTGTCATTTCTAACTCTACAACATCTCTTACAACTTCTCCACTTACATAGACACAACCATATTTTAAGTTTTCATCACCTCTGGCCTAGATTATTACAATAGGTGACTAAAATTTCTTTCTTTCCTCAGTTTCTGTCTACCCTAATCTATCCTTCAAACAGGCTATCAAGATTAATTTCCTAATTCTCAAATCTGACAATGTCACTTCCTACACAATAAACTCGAGTTTCTGCCCAAAAGGTCTTAGTATCAAATACCATGTCAAACACACACACACACATATACATATTCATCCTTTTTGTAAAATTTCTATTTTTTGTTTGATAATATATATAATTATTAGTATGGTAGCACATATATATGATTTATAATTAAAAATATACATTTTTGCATGCACGTTCAAAAAAAATTTACTAATTTATGTGCAAGATTAAAAAAATTTTAACATCCACTATCCTAGACTACTACAATGGCCTCCAAATTAGTCTCCCTGTGATGTCATTCCCTCCATACATCTTCCATACAGCTGTCAAATTTATTTCCTTCAGTACTAATCTATCCACATCCCTCCCCACTTTATAAACTTCAGTGGCTCCCTATCACCCTTAGGATCAAATAGAAAGTCTGACTTTTCACAACCTGATGCCAACCTATCTTTCCAACTTCCCATCCCATATGCTACAATCACACTAAACTTGTCTTCTGTCTATTGCTCACACATAGCACTCCATCTCTTGTGATTCTGCCTTTGTGATGGCCACTCCCATTCCTAAAATGTACTCCCTCCTGTAGCAGCAAGCACCCTAGCGTACCCAGGATGGCTGCTAGCACAGGTTCCTAGATCTGCTTTTCTAAAGGAAAGCAACTCAAAAAGGGCTTCACAATCTTACTTTAATCAAACATATATCATTTACCTAGCTCAGTGGGGAAAGTCAGCACACTGAAATTCAGAGAAATCAGAAAGAAGTTACAAGCAGACAAAAAATACAGGCAGAAAAAATAACACAATTCAACAGACAGGGCTTCTAGATGTCTGACCATTACATCATACCTGGTTAGTCACCAGAGACAGGACCACCAACATCTGGGTTTTCAAAGCCGGGGCAGGGCTCAACGGCTGCCCAGAGTCTCATCTGGCCAAATCCCACAGCTCTTCCCATAGGGAGCCCCAAAGCAAAACCTCACCTCAGGGTATACATAGCTTTCTCCACAGTCAGAGAACATCATAACCCTCCTGACCCACTTGACTTACAAAGTAACAAAAAGTTGTGCCTTCCTGAAAAACAAACCTCCCACCACAGGCTCCACGGGACTACATTTAGTCTATCAGGGGGCAGAGTATTATTTTCAAATCAGCCAAGGTCCTCAAATTTACTTAAGCCTGTTAAGGGGCAGGGAAGATCTTCAAATTCTCATTAGCATTACACCTCCTCATCTATACTTCATGGAATCCCTCTGTACCTTCAAGATCCAGCTGAAGGGCTATTTTCTACAGTAAACATTTCTCAGTACTCCTCAGCTACTAGTGCCTTCCCTCCCCAACAACCTTATATTTGCTTTGTATAATTCTGTATATTTTTATTCTACATATGCTCATATAAGTGTGCGCTGTCTTTCCCAAAGGAATGGAAGATTCTTGAAGGCAGAGATTTTTCCATTGCTTATATTTATATCTCCAAACTTCTACCTCAATAATTGTTTTCTGATTGGATAAGGAGTGATTGCTAAGGATGATATTTAAGAGATTTGATAAATGTATGACTTTAATTAAATCATTTCATATCCTTGGATCTCAGTCTATTCACCTATGGGATATAGGAATTAGAATACTTGGCCTCTGAGGTTCCTTATAGCTCTAGATCTATGACCTTATGTTCTATTCCAGATAATGGCTACCCCACTCTGAGTCAGGTCCACAAGGAGGTCAAGACCACCTCGTTCTTCTGGACCACGCCATTCAGAACTCAGAAAGCAGGAAGTGCTTAAGAGACTATGCCTGGATTTGTGTCAGTTCCATCCAGAATTCTGCGAGTACAAAAGCCCAGAAGCTGCCTGGGTTTACTATCAGTTCTACTTTGAGTTAAGGATTGAGGAGTCTTTGGGCTGCTAACAGCACCCTTTGAGAGAGTTATTCTACCAATTATAAAACTAACAGCACCCTTTGAGAGAGTTATTCTACCAATTATAAAACCTGTTCAGAAGGAACAGCAAAGGGGGCTGGGATGAGGGGAAAAATTGGCAATGATCATTTTTATGAGTAATTCCTAGCAGAAAGAAATGAAAAAATGAACATAAAGCCTCTAACAAAATGAAAAGAAATATGTGTGTGTGTGTGTGTGTGTGTGTGTGTGTGTGTGTTAAGAGAACTCCAAAACAAAACTCCAGAAGAAAAGAAAAATCGTGGAAAGAGAACTGGATATGTAGCCAAAAGTTTTGATTTCAAATTGCAATTCTGCTAGTTATTTATCTATATGGCCTCGGGTAAACATCTTACTCTCTCTCAATCTTGTTTTCCTTATTTATAAAATGAAGATTTGAACAAAATCATCTCTAAATCTCCCTCTAGTTCTAAAATCTACGATCATATGACCAGGAAAGAGAAAGGATTATGATGAGGTGAGATGTTAAAGGAATAGGAAGATCTTACCTGTGTATTAATAGGCCTGTGTCAATCATGGATGTTCTGCTGCTTTCACAGCTGTGATACATCCTGGGTTACATAGAGCCCCCTGGGGAAGGAACTTGCCTAAGGAGGAGCTTGCTTATAAAAAGGCTTTCATACCTTTTGGTACTAAACTAATTAGGCACTGAGTCACAAGGGCTGTGGTCCCTTCTGACTCTGAGCCTGGTTAAAAAATATATATCCTGGGAGGTTTATATTTTACTTTGGGGGCTTGCTTATGAGAAGGAATTTTTGATTCTCTGGATGGGATTCTGAGTAGCCATTTGTTAGATGCCCCCCAAATCCTCAGATGTTGGTGCTCTTCCTATCCAGTGGTATAGGTAGGTGGTTATGTTATTCTGTTTAGACGATTGGAGCCCTGGGTATTGGATACTTCCTTGGATATTCACGTCTTTCTACTTATCTGTCTGTTAATTAAACTAAGATCATTAACCCCTTTATAAAGCTGTCTTTCCTTTCAAAAAGCAGATCAAAAAACCTGTGCTAGCAGGCCATGCAGTAGATAGATAGATAGATAGATAGATAGATAGATAGATAGATAGATAGATAGATGAAAGAGAGAGAGAGAGAGAGAGAGAGAGAGATGATAGATACACCAACTGGCACAGTATGAAGTACTTAAAGGAAAAACTAACCACTAGGAGAAATTGGTATTTTGATACACCCTTTTAAGACAAATCTAATGGAAAGATAAACAGGAAATTAAGGATTTGAACAGAATACAAGAAAAATAGATATTATTGACCTTTATCAATATACTGATTGGGAATAATAAGACTTTTACATATTCTTTTAGATTTGTATGTCACCTAGTATCATTTAATAGTGCATGAATAGCATATGATGAAGGAAGGGAGAAACTTTAAATGTTTTATTTACTAAACAGAGTGTAATAAAAATTATACCAGTAAGAAAATTCTTGAGGAAAGAAAGGAGATACAATTCTAAACAATGAGAGGTTCAGATTACCAATTATAGAAACATTAAGTAATTACATGAAAACATTATAGCATAAAAGAAAATATAACAAAATTTTTGGGACACAGTCATTATAGTTCTGGGAGTAAAAATGTACATTTTAAAATACTTGCATCAAGATAAAGAAAAGATAAATTGTGTTCAATTAAAAAGCAGACGTGCAATACATTTGCATTTCCCAAATAAACACAAAAACAAAATCTAAACAAATTAAAGAAAATATATGGAATTGTAAAACCTATTGAAATGATAGATAAAACTAAGAGTTCTTTAGGGAGAAAACCGTTCAAATAAAGAAGCTGTTATCTAATTTGATTGACAAAGGAAAATAAAATTACAAAATTAAAGACAGAAAAGTAAAGGAAACTATTAAAAGTACCTAATTATATGCCAAAAAATAAAAATTTAAATAAATGGATGGATATTTATGAAAACTATTAAATACATAGATGAATACAGCAAGGAATAGAGAATCTCAACAATCCAAATTTGTAAATGTAAAGTGGACAAGCCATAAATGAACTCTCCCCAAAAATCTCCTGACACAGATGGACTTATAAGCATATTCAATCTAATTTTAAAGAACAATTTGCCCTATCACACACAAGCTATTTGCAAAATAGAAAATGTAAGAAACTTTACAAGTCCACTTTTGTGAAATAAATATGGATTTGATATCTATGCTAGTGAAAGATAAGGCACATAAAGACAATAGTATGCCATCACTGATGAATGACATCACTACCAAAAAACTGAAAAAAAAAGTTAGTAAAGAAATTGCAGTAATATATTTGAAGATTATTCGCTGAGACCAAGTTGCTTTTATACCAACAATTCAGGGATAGTTCAATGTGTGGGGGAACTGCCACTTTTTTAATCAAAATTATTTGAGATAAATATAGAAAAACCTTTGATAGTATACACTGTACTTTATGATAATATTTAAAATGGTAAAAAGATTAATTTTGCAAACATATGATAATTAGTACCAGGAAATTACAACCAAGAGTTTGCATTATTTATAATGGAGAAATACAATAATACAATCAAGCTCTTTTAATAAGTTCTAGAGTAAAACAAGAATCACCATTGATACAAATATTATTTAATATAGTTCTAGAAATGCAAACAGTGGGAATAACAAAAGAAACTGAGGTAATAAACATAAGCACTAATAGAAAAAAATACAAATTAAATTTTGGGGATACAAAGACAAAAATGAAACTGTGTCTGCCTGAAGGAATTGGTGAGACAGATTGATAAAGATGACAAAAATGGTAAATATTGGGAGACTTTGGAAACATATATACTAATGTTTCTTTAATGGAGTTGTGAAGTAGTCTTGCCATTCTGGAAAAACAAGACTGGAATTGTTCTTGAAAAGTCAGTAAAGTGAATATAACCTTTGACCAGTGATATAACTACAAGACATATACCATAAAGGGATCAAAGATTGAAGAAAGGTGGCATGTATTAAAATACATACATTTATAGAATGGGAAGTACAATGGGTGCTCAATGATTAGAACAAATTTTGGCCTATTAATAAAATAGAATATAGTTTTTTATCATAAAAAATAATAAATATGAAATGTTAAGAGATAATATAAAGACTTACATGTACTATTTCAGAGGAAATTACAACTAGGAGAATAACTTACAAAATTACCTCAGTAATATGGAAAATAAAATTGATAGAAATGAGAAATTTCATCAGTGTGGAGAACAAGTGTATCATCAGGAGACTCATGTTGAAGTATGTCTCTCATCTTATAACACATGGTCTATAGAGGCCAAATAAGGCATACATTGTCAGACATGGCCAATGTGTCCATATGTTTTTAACTGTTATTATTTGTTGTAACAGAGAGTATTTGGGAAGAAGGTGGGGGAAATCATTGGCAATTAATAAAAATGTTTAAAATTAAGAAATAATACAATTATAAATAATATAAATACAAATATATTATTAAGGTATCTTATGTAAATATAAATAAATATATAAACATTTTGAAATAATAAAATTAATGCAACATATTCAAAGATGGCAAGAGTTATAAAGTCAATTTTGGAGGAACTGTGAAAATACACAGGAACACTGCTGCATTGCTACTGAAGTTATGAATTGGGCCAGTCATTCTGGAAAGCAATTTGGAATATGCAAAGCATGACTAAAATGCCCATGTCTTTTGACCCAGATTCCTCTGCAAGGCATATACCCCCCAAAAAGATCATTGACAAAAAGAAAGGCCTTATCTTCACCAAAATATTTATAAAAACTCTTTCATACCTACAAATTACCAAAAGCCAAATAGCTGCTCATAGACTAGAGAATGGCTAAACAAACTGAGGTACATGAATGTATTCGTGTATAAGTATGCTGTAAGAAATGATGAATACAGCAAATGCAGGCATGCACGAGAAGACTTTTCATGTATCAGTTCTAAGAAGCAGGAAAACGATATATACATAACAACAATTTTACTGGCAAGAACAACAAAAACACAATCAAAACTGAATGTCACCAAAATGTACTGACCAAGACGGATAAAATACAAGAGAAATAAGAAGATATTAGTAAAGCTGGGATTGAAGTCATACTGAAATGATTTTTGCCTTGATAGTCTAACTTGATGAGAACATATTTCAATCAATAATCATGAGAAGGCCTAAGACTAAATGTTAAAAGGTTTTTGGCTCTTATTGTATAAGAATCATTTTGACAGGATGAGGAAAGTTGACCATCATGAGAAGGAATAAAGTTCCAGATATTAGAGTGTAGAGATTTAGTTGAACCCTCCAGAGAAGAAAGTGTATGTGGAAAAGGCAATATGTATGTATTTGAGGGAGATATGTTACAGACAATGAAAAGGAGGGGAATGTTTTGAACCAACTACTCTTATTGTACCACTTTAGTAAGTACTCCTTTCTGAAAGGACTTAGAAGGGGAAGTGACTTGCTTGAAGTCACATAGGGAGTGGAATGAGGGTAGAACTTGAAATTAGATGGGGTATATATTTTAATACCAACTGAATATCTGGCACTTATTATATATCTTTCTTTGGAAAAGATAGCTAAACTCTATAAGATTCAGTTTCCTCGCCCATAAAACAGGAATAACCATATGTGTGTGTGTGTGTGTGTGTGTGTGTGTGTGTGTATAATCCTTACCCATAAGAGACCCTTAAGAGGACAAAATGAGATAAAATATGCCAAATGCTTTGCAAACTTAGCTTTAAAATGTGTCACTTCTCTTTGGTGGCAGAGATAATATTCAAACTCTGAGTGTCATGATTTCTGCTGCTCTGTTACAATAGAAGATTGTATTAGGCTCTCTTCCAGCTCTAAAATGCTATGATATGTGATTCTATGTTTAGGGGCAACAGCAACAACTCATACAGGGGCCACCCCACAGGCACTCTCAGTCAAGGTCACACAACATTCAAAGTCAAATTACTAGTGTAAAACAGGACTTAGGAATGTTGCAACATAAAGAGAGAGAACAAACAATGAAAACACCTGCTTGGAAGCCAACTGTCAGTACAGATAATGCCAGTGTTCTCTCCCCGGGTGCCAGATGGCAGAGCATTTCATGGCTGCTCTTGAGCCATTTAAAAGATGATGATTTCCATAGGGAAAATGAGATTTCAATTTACAGACACACTTTAGCTAAACCCCATGACCATAAACTGGGCAACTAGCCACTTAGCACCTTGAAAGAACTCATCCTCTTCTGAGAAGTGTTCTCCCTTCCTCAAGTTCACCAGAGACTCATTTCCATTCTTCTAATGTGATATTTTTAAAGTATGATTAACTCATTATATTTACTCATTTCTGACAATTCTTTGTGTGTCTGGATCAACACCAGGCAATCAAAACCATTGCTTACTCTCTGTCTTATTTCCTTTTTCTCCAAAATAGGGCCCTTCTTGCTCCTTCTTTCTAGTTTCTTTAGACAAGGTGAACTAACTATTCAAATCACACATTCTCCACATCTCTATTAATGTTACAAGACTGGGAAGTATGAGTCAAAAAGATTGGAAACCAGGAGAATGAATGGAGATGGATTAGGTGACAATTAAAAAATTCTGAGAGGCATAGCTTCTGGGTAATTGAATCATTTTATTAACAAGGTCAATGTGTTTATTAACAAAAGGATGGTCTTTTAGACCAAATACCCCTTATGGTGATGGGCTCACAGTTTATATGTACTGTGAAGAGTAAGTATTCCTTAGGGAAACCAATCAACTCTGATTGGTTAACATAATGGGAGGAGAGCTATATTAAAATGAGGATCTTAGGGTACATGATTTGGGACATCCAAGTCTTGGTCAAAGAAACATCAATTTCCACATCCCCCATCTTGATAAAAGGAAGAACCAACATTTTCCGAGACCAGTCTCAGCAAACACAATGAGCAGGAATATACCTATTAGAGCCCAAATTTAGAATTTCTTTTGCTATCTGGTTAGATCGGCCATGGTAAATCTATAAAAGAGATTTCTAACACTGGTTGGTTTCTTGATGAGGAAACCTTGGTCCTTTTTTAGTAATTAGTTACTAAATACAAGAGAGAAATATTAATTTCTCCCAATAAATACCAGCATACCACTATATGCTTATTCATTACATTAAATTACATGACCATATATACATTTAAATTGTTGAAAAATTAATTGTTTTGCTTAATTCTGTTAATCAAATCTTTGTAGGTGCCAGGAGGCATGGGGAAGCAGAAGCTACACTAGCTTTAGAATTAGAAGACCTGGCTATAAACCTGGTTCAGCCACTTGCAACTGGGTTGCCTTGAGTAAGCTTTTTAGCCTCTCAGGGTCAAAATTTATTCATTTCTCAAATCAAGGGTCACTGGACTAAGGGACCTAAAGGTCCTTTTCAACTCCAATTTCTGATCCTATAAAACTAGAAGGATCCTGCATCCATGGAATAAAATTTGATTAGCCAAATTTTATGTGCACAAAGAGATAAAGGCAATGCAGAAATAGTTTATTTATCAATCAATTTCTTACATTTTCTTGGGTTTGTAAAATGTTTATCTTCTCAAAAACAATAATTTTAGAAAAAAAATTAGCATAGACTCAGCTTTGTGTGGACTCAGGAGACAAGACTTCAGGTTTGTTGCCTCCTTTGCCCACCCACTACTGAACAGGAGTTAGGCAAAAAATGTCTTCTACAAAAATCTAAATGGCATTAAAAACCAAAAGGAAGAACATTTTGAAAATACAGAAAAAAATGATATTTTCATATAACAGGGTTTTTATTAGTCATGCAAATATGTCCCTGTGGAATGATCTTAAATAAATTTTAAAAAGTGGTCAGTCAATACCAAGGAGAGAGGTAGGCAGAGTCAGGAACCTTGAAGAAGAGAAGAAAAGGAAGAGAAACTTGACTGAAACACAATATTGGTTAATTTTTCTGAGCTGATTTTTCTCTCTTTTTTTGGTTGTTGTTGCAAGATATGGTTCTCTGGAAAGTGGAATTATAATGGAAAATTAAAGTGATATAGAAATAAAAGTTATTAATAGTTTTAAAGGAAAATTAAAAGAGATAATGTCCTTAAAAAGAGTAGTTCCAGGGCAGCTAGGTGGTGCAGTGAATAGAGCACCAGCCCTGGAGTCTGGAGGATCTAAGTTCAAATCCAGCCTCAGACACTTAACACGTACTAGCTGTGTGACCTTGGGCAAGTCACTTAACCCCAATTGCCCTGCGTTCCCCCTCCCAAAAAAAAAGCAAAAAAAAAAAGAAAGTAAAAAAATGTGAATGGGAGATTATAAAAAATGGAAGCAATAAGAACAAATAGCTATTTCTGTAAGTTTAGCTATTAAATGAAGGAAAAATAGAATAATACTTTGGGAAGAAGGTAGGATAAAGTTAAGGTTTTTTAAGATGGAGAGATTTGGACCTGTGTATAAGCATCCAGGAATGAGTCAATGAATAAGAAGGAACTGAAAATTCAGGAGAAAAAGAGGATGATCAAAAGGAAAAATTCTGAGAAGAGATAGAATGGCATCCACATGGGTGGAGCCAAGATGGCAGAGTAGAAGCACAAACTTGGCATGAGCTCCCGCTCTAATCACTTCCAATACATGTAAAAAGAAATGACTCTAAACAAACTTTAGAGCTACAGAACCCACAAAGTGAGAGAGAGAAACAAATCTCCTGTTGAAGGAAGCCCAGCAGGCTGACAGGAAAAGTATACTGCAGAACTCTGGGAGCCGAGCACAGTACCCCATGAGCTGCAGTTTGGGCCCCAGGGTGGCCCCAACCAGAGGTGGCCAGAGCAGACTTCAGGAGAGTGCATCACCAGCATCTGTGGTGGTTTCCAGACTACTCAACCCATGAAAGCCAAAGACAAAGTAAAAGGTCAGTGTGGAACTCTGTTGGAACAAGGGGGGATGGAAGAGGGATCTGGCCCCTTCCCCTAGGGCGAGAAGTGGCAGAGGCACAGCAGCTGTGCAGCTTCCACTCCGTGGCAGCCTCAGGAACTCCTGGCCTGCAGATCATAGGGGGGACCAAGCAACCTTTAAGAGGGTAATCGTTCTTGCTTTAAAGTGCTTGGATTTAGATCACAGTCTTGTGTGGTGGGCCTAGGGTGTGTGGCCAAAGAGGCAGAGCTTGTGGGGGCTATAGAGACGGCACCCTCCTAATAGCTCTGGCAGCTACAAAAACCCCAGTGATCTGGGACAAAGCTCTCTCCTCAGGAAGCAGAGTTCTACCATGGCAAAGAGCTCAAAAGTCAAGTAATTGGCTGTCAATATGAGCAAGCAGAGGAAGCACAAACAGACCACAGAATCCTTTTGGGGGGACAAAAAGGATCAAGGCAAGGAGTGGGAGGAAGACAATGAAGTCACAACTCCTGCATCAAAAGCCTCCAAGAAAATATGAATTGGTTGCAGGCCATGGAGGAGCTCAAGAAGGATTCTGAAAATCAAATAAGAGAAGTGAAGGAAAAATTGGGAAGAGAAATGAGAATGATGAAAGAAAATCAAGAAAAGTAAGTCAACAGCCTGACTGAAGAAAACAATACCTTAAAAAATAGATTAACTTAAATGGCAAAAGAGACTCAAAAAGCCAGGGAGGAGAATAATGCCTTAAAAAGTTGAGTTTGCCAGATGGAAAAGGAATTTTAAAAAATCACTGAATAGAATAACTCCTTCAATTAGTTTCAGATTGGAGCAACTGGAAGCTAATGACTTTATGAGAAATCAAGATACAATAAAACAGATCCAAACAAATGAAAAAATAGGAAGCAATGTGAAATATCTCATTGGAAAAACCACTGACCTGGAAAATAGATCTAGGAGAGATGATTTAAAAATTATTGGACTACCTGAAAGTCATGATCAAAAAAAGAGCTTAGACACCATCTTTCAAGAAATTCTCAAGGAAAACTGCCAATATTATAGAGGGCAAAGTAGAAATTGGAAGAATTCACCAATTGCCTCCTGAAAAAAAGATGCCAAAAAGAAAACTCCTAGGAATATTGTTACCAGATTCCAGAGTTCTCAGGTCAAGGAGAAAATACTGCAAGCAGTCAGGAAGAAACAATTTGAGTATTGTGGAAACACAATCAGGATAACACAAGACCTGGCAGCTTCTACCTTAAGAGATCCAAGAGCTTGGAATATGATATTCTGGAGGTCAAAGGAGCTAGAACTAAAACCAAGAATGACATACCCAGCAAAACTGAGTATAATGTTACAGGGGAAAATATGGTCATTCAATGAAATAGAAGATTTTCAAACATTCTTGATGAAAAACCTGAGTTGAACAGAAAATTTGACTTTCAAATACAAGAAACAAGAAAGCATGAGAAGGTAAACAGGAAAAAGAAATCACAAGGAACTTACTAAATTGAACTATTTACATTCCTACATGGAAAATGAAAGTTGTAACTCATAAGACTTTTCTCAGTATGAGGATAGTTTAAGGGAATATATGTATGTGTATATATATATATATATATATATACATGTGAATGTGGGCATATGTATGTTCATGTATACATAGACAGAGGGCACAGGATGAATTGAATTTGAAGGATTTATATCTAAAAAATAACATTAAGAGATAAGAGAGCAATTTATTGGGAGAAGGAGAAAGGGAGAGATATATTAGGGTAAATTATCTCATATAAAAGAGGCAAGAGAAAACTGTTACAATGGAGGGGAAGAGCAGGAAGGTGAAAGGGAATGGGTCAATCTTGCTCTCATTGGATTTGACTTAACGAGTGAATAACACACACACTCAATTGGATATCTCACCCTACAAGAAAGTAGCGGGAAAAGGTTAAGAGGGGGGAATGATAGAAGGGAGGGCAGATTGGGAAGAGGGTAGTTAGAAGCAAACATTTTGAAAAAGGATAGGGTCAAAGGAGAAAATAGAATAAGTGGTGGGGTGGGATAGGATGGAGGGAAATATAGTTAGTCTCTCACAATAGAACTACTATGGAAATGATTTGAGTAACTACACATATACAACCTGTTTTGAATTGCTTATCTTCCCAGTGGAGGCACATGAGGAGGGAAGAAGGGAAAAAATCTGAAACTCAAAGCTTTAAAAACAAATGTTTAAAAAAATTTACATGCAACTGGGAAATAAGATATACAGGTGCTGGGGTATATAAATCCATCTTGTCCTACTAGAAAGTTAGGGGGGGATGAGGGAGGATATAAGAGAGAACTGATTGGGGGAGCAGATATTCAGTAGGCTTGCTATTTTGGGGTGGGGGTAGGGGAAAGATGGGGAGAAAAAATTATAACTCAAAATCTTGTGGAAATGGATGGTGAAAACTAAAAATAAATAAATAAATATTCTTTTAATTAAAAATAAGAATAGCATCCACTCTACGGGACTAATATATATGTTATCATCTTTCAAGAAGAGCAATCTTTGTCTCCAAGACTGAAGCAAAGAAGAAAAAAGTAGGGGATGAAGTTGAGATGATCTGAAGTATAGAACTAGGATGAAAAAGTCACTCTCAACAGATTGGCCCCATTTTTTTTCGTAAAGAATGAGGCAAGAAGGTTCTCTGTTGAAATGTAGGGAGAAAGATATGGTAGCCATCAGCATCATTTCAATGTCCCTGACCACCATGTGGTTAGAATTAAATGGTGGCTAAGATCACCTCCAATTCCATCTGAGATTCTGTGAACTTCTGTGATCATTTGTACCTACTCTCAATAATTGGAAGACTGCCTTTGTTGCTCATACATCAATAAGGAAAAGCACAATATTTATCATCCATCATTCTCTTCATTATTTGGGTTACTTTAGAATGTTCCTATCATCAAGAAACTTCAGTGGTTCCCTATTGTCTGTGTTAGAAATTTAAAATCTGGCTTCATCTTGCTTTTATTGTCATATTACACATTACTTCACATGCTGTACAGTTCAGCCAAACTGTGCTTACTATTTATTCCTCATAATTGGTGGCATATTTCTGATCTCTCTGTCTTTGCACTGATTGTCTACCATGTCTAGAATACTCTTACCCCTCAACCTTGGCTCTTAGAATCCCGAATTTCTTTCAAGAATAAACTAAAAAACTGGAGTGTATGAGTGTAATGTTAATGAGATAGGAAGATCTTCCCTGTCCATTAACAGGCGTATGTGACCACATGTGTCCCCTTTTCCCTTGAAACAGGAGCCATGTTCCCAGGTATAAAGGTACACAGGTATTTCAATCACAGTTGTGATACATCCTGAGTCACAAAGAGCCCATTGGGGGAGGCTTGCTTCTAGGAAGGCTTTCATACCTTTTGATACTGAGCTAATTAGCCCCTGCCCCACAAAGAAGCTGTAGCATGCTCATCAGTCACAGCCCAGGAAAACCATCTCGACAGATGGTCTAAAACCAGATTAAGCCTCAAACCTCTCAGTAAGTTAGGAGCATGTGAAGACTTCCTCCTGCAGAATGAGGGGATGAGAATACTTTGTTCCAAAGACCATGATGGTGGCTGAAGCAGGTGCTGTGGAGGGCTTAGAGCTTGCTCAGACATCAAAGATGCCAAAGTCATCCCCTGCATCCTGGGCCATCACCAGTCATCCTGATTTTTGTCTTGCCACTGGACTCTGATGACTCTAGAAGAATAAGTGAAGCTGAAGACTTTGTGCAACTCTGCCTTACTTAAATCTAATTTACATGCAAGTTAAGACATCACCCTAGTGATGTAATTGGTTCTATTCAAAAACAAAGGACAACCACAACAAGAACAATGTATATGCCCCTATATATACATGCTGTCTCCTTCAATTAGAATCTAAGTTTTGTAAAATCAGGAACTTTGTTGCTGCTTTAGCCTCAGAATCTAGCATATCACATCCTACATAGTAGATACAATAAGTTCTTCTTGGTTTATTTAATAGATATGTATGCATCTGCACATATGGATATCATTTTGAATATATGTATATACATGCATATATTTGCATGGTGTATGTATAGATGTAGACATTCACATGTGTGTGTTTGTTGTATGGAGGGGTGTGTGTGGATATGGCTAGCTGTACATCATGATGATGATGATGACAGTGATTATGTACACACATATATCTCCAGATCTTACCAAAACATTCACAACAAGAAAGGAGTTGAAACTGTAGCCCTTCATTTTGCTTTCATTTTAATGACTTAAGACTTATGCCCTGCTTGAAACACTTACCCTCACTTCACCACCCAATGATGATAATAGCTAGCATTTATATATCAATTTAAGGTTTATAAAATGCTTTTCATATATTATTTCATTTGATCCTTTAAGTTAAGGGATATTATTATGCCCATTTTAAAGATAAGGAAACCAAAGCTGAGAGATGATAAATAACTTAACCAGATTCATACATCTAAATAAGTTGTTTGAAATAGTATTTGAACTCAGGTCTTCCTGACTGCAAGTCCAGATAATAGGATTTCAAGAAAAATAAAAGTTCTGAAGCAAGAAAGGTTAAGAAAACTGTAGCCCAAGAAAGGTCAAGTGCATATCAGGAGCCAAACAGCTACATCTGTGGCATAATGGAGACTAGAATTCTCAGGTTAATGTTATTTCCATGTCATTTTGCAATGGGAAAATAGGATTCAACTTAATGGAATATATTCATTTCATTAAATGAGGTAATATAGCATCTGTATTCGATTCTTTGTATTAACTTGTAATGTGGTAGGAAATTTCCACATCACCTCGACTTCTTGTTATCAGACATTTTTGTGATCAATAACTAAATGCAGTTTCTTTTCTATTTAAACATGGGAACTACTCTAAGACCTGCCAACTATATTTGCTGCTTTTAATATCACCTGATAAATAAATCTCTTTTCAGCTCCTAATTAATTTTTCTTGCTCTTATCTGCGTCATGATTTCCTTCTTTTTTTTTATTCCCTTCTCATGCTGCAACTTAGCTGTTTATAAAAACTCAAGTGAAATGTTTCATCTGATCAAAGGAGCTTGACACCTTTCTGAGAAACCTATCACCATCACGTTTCTCAGCTCAGAACTTTCATTTTAATTAAATGATTACATTCTAATTATTTGGATCCTATCAGTTTTACATTTTTTAAAGCATTAGCAGGTTTTACAAATTAGAGAATTTCATGTACTTCCTTCTAATTATATTAAATGAACTCAAATATCCCAATTAAGCAACACTTTGAAGTAATGGTGTTTCTCTTCAAAATATTCATCACACTCTTAAATCCTTACATAGCTATTAAAAAGTAACTTGGGCTATGAATGAACTACAGTAATAGATCAATATTATTCATTGACTTCCTGCCCTAAAGTTGAACTCAGAGTATAAGTGTAAATAGGTGGGTGTGAAACTAAACTTTTAGTATTCATTTTCCAAATACAGAACACAATGTCACATTATTGACAATTTTTATCAATGATAAATTCAGACCAGAAGTTGTGTCATAAGGGGTGCTAGACATCCAAATCAGATACACAGGAACAAAAACCAGTGACACATATTCAAGTAGGTAACATGACAGATTATCAGATTTTAGAATTCTTAAGGACCTCGGGAATCACTGAATCCCACATCCTCATTCTAACAACAAGAAAATTAAAACAGAAAAGCAAATGATTGCCCCAGCTTAAACAGACTTATGTGGAGTCATTTCATGGCCCTTAAATGGTCTCCCTTCTTTCAGGCACTCCCTTTTCCAATCCACACTTCACCTGGCTTCCAAAATACTTCTAAGGGACAGCCCTGACCATGTCATTTTCCTGACCAAAGTTGCTCACTGAATATAAGATAAACTCTAAATGCCTTAGTCTAGTATTAAGGCTCTCTCTTTGATCCCCATCTATCCTATCCCCTAACAAATCCTTTTATTAAGGGGATTTGTTTGGTGAAGTTTGGATTCAGCCAAAGGGTGGTACTTAAGGACCTAGAAGGCCACATGTCACCTTGAGGCTGTAGGTTTCCCACCCCTGCTTTAACTCAACACTCCATTTCCTTCCTCATTGAATTTACACAGTTTGTTCCTCCTGGCAAGAATACCCTTCCTCCTCCTCTAGATTTCATAGAATCCTTCAAGACTTAACTGAGTTCAGCCTCTTTCCTGAAGCCCTCTTGGAAACATTCCCTCCCTCCAATTCCTTTTTAAGGAATTTTAATTAATCAATATTAATTAATCTTAGTGTGAATCTTTCTCTCCTGAATTTTTCTTGTGCTATATTTATTTTCATACCTCTTGGCATGCTGCATTGAGTAGGACTCAAAACCAAGAAGATTTGGATACAAGTCCCATCCATTGTGATTGAACAAGTCACCTAACATTTTAGTGTTTTAAGCCAGTGGGGTAAAACTCAACTAGAAAGGGATCTCTGCAGTCTGCATAATGACTTTTAAAAAATCATAAATCGACATTATGTTGTATTTGTCTTTGTTTTGCTAAACATGTATCACTTACACTTTAATCTGCTTCAGGAAGCACTCTGGAGTTCTGAGACACCTTTGCAGTTCAATCAGCTCTCTAAAGACAAGTTACAGAGGAGATACTCACCTACATTGGTTTTAGTTTCCTCATCCTGGAGTTCCCTATACCAATTAATTTATAGGTCTAGACCCTATCCCTATGCAGTATCCTAGCACCCACCTCTATTCTATAACAATCAATAAAGAAATTTCAGATTAATAATGGAAAGTATGAATGGACAAATGAGGCAAGTAGGTGGCAACTACAGGGCTGGGCCTGAAGTCACAGATACTTGAATTAAAATCTGACTTCAGATACCAGCCGTGTGATCCTGGGCAAGTCATTTCATCTTTGATTGTCTAAATTTTCCCAACTGAAAAAGAGAGATAATAATAGCACTTACCATGCAGATGAGATAAAATTTGTAAAGTTGTAAGCATAGTTCCTGGCACATAGTAGGTGCTAGATAAATGCTCATTCCTTTTCTTTCCCTTCTCTAAATATAAAGTGATTAATAATAATTAAAGGTCTCAAGAAATCTCAAGTCTGATTTTAATATTAAAATCTCAAAAAATTCTGGATTTTTAAAAAAGGAAGATCAAGTAAAATAAGAGACACTTTATTTGAATATTTAATTAAAACCAAAATCCAAATCAGTTCTCTTTGAAATTCTCATATCCTTTGGACACATAAAAACAAATGAAGATTCTAAGGTTTTTATGAATGTGCCCTTGCAACTCTTCCTCTTAACGTCATATGAGACCGGAAAGTACTATAATATACTTTATCTACGTATTTCATCTTTTCCCATTCCTATTTCCTTTTAAAACTTTGCAATAATTATAAATAAAGACAAGCAAAGGAAACAGTTATTTTGAGTAAAATGCTAAACACATTCATTTAAAAGTCTTATTAGTGTCTCAGAAAAGCACAAGTAACATAAATAGCATGTGATGTAAAAGCTGTCATAGTAAAAAAGGAAAAAAAAATACCATTAGACCTACTTAGTTGGTTTCTAAATATCACACTAATACAATACCTGTATTCTCATCTAGTAGGAAAAATTCTTCAGGATACATAATTGTTGTGAAGAGTTCTCTTAAACAACAACAAATCTCCTAATGTAACAATTCATATACAACCAGACCTTATAATATAAAGGCTAACAAATGAGCTCTTAAACCTAATTTCCCTGTCTAGGTCACCTTTCAAAGAAAAGCAAAGCAAATGGGAAGATCTTCTGCTGAACTGATAAAGAACTGTGTTCTCTCCAACTTAAGAAATTGCATCAACTGCAGATGAGTTTATTGACAGAATTCTCCTCAAGCTTTTTATTTCCATTCAGAAGTACCTGCCTGCTCTGTCTCTAATACAAAATGTCAGTCCAGTTCATTATGAACATTTGCAAAGCAATAGTTTTATGATGCAGTGTGGTATATTCAATTCAATTTAACAAGTATTTATTAATTATTTACTGCATGTCAGATTAATCATATTTTATCAATGTACATAGATATTTTTATTAAATATCTACAGCTAGGGGCAGGGGATAAAAGCTTACATTCTGCCATGGGGATACATTACAGAGAAGCTGTGTGGTTTGGTGAACAGAGCCTGGAGTCAGGAAGACATGAGTTCAAATCTAGCCTCAGACACTAGCTGTTGACCCTGAGCAAGTTACTTAAACTTATTTGCCTCAGTTTCCCCATCTGTAAAATGAGATAGAGATGGAAACATCAAACTACTCTATGATCTTTACCAAGAAAACCCCAAATGGAGTCACAAAGAGTCAGACACGACTGAAATAACTGAACAACAAATGGTGATACATTATGTATGCAGAGAAACACAGGCACAATATATATAATTATAATCTCAGGAAGGAGGATACAAATAACTTCAAGTATCAGGAAAGCTCTCTTATATGCGGTAGTAGTATTTGATTTGAGCCTTGAGAGGATCTATGAGTTCCAAGGAATGGAGAGGAGGAAGGATAGGATTCCAGGAAGAAAAGTAAGTTAATGGAAGTGAGAACATGGAATGTCATGTACAGGAAGAAGCTAGTAGGCCAGTTTGACTGGATCTTGGAGCATGTGAGGGAAACTGATGAGTAATTAGCCTGGAAAGATAAATTAGGGTGAAACTGTGAAAGGCATTAAATGCCAAACAGAGGAGTTTGTATTGATCCTAGGGACAATACAAAACCACTAAAATTTTGGAGGATGGATTGGAGAGGGAGATGTTGGATGAAGGCAAATCAGAGGTTCTCAATATATAGCACAGGTCTGAAGTAATATGGTCTTAGGGGGTTGTGGATGAGTGGAGAGAGAATAGAAGGGAGAAGTTTTGTGAAAAGAATGCCAAAGGACCTAGATTTGAATCCCAACTCTGTCCAAATCATTTGATTTCTCTCAATTTTAGTTTTCTCACCTGTAAAATGAGAAGGCTATGTTAGATGACCTCTGAGGGCCCTTCTAGCTCCAGATTTATAATCCTATCATTTCTTTTGTCATTCACTCCACAGTGTAAAGGTCCTACCTGGACCAAATCCCCACACTGCAGTTGGACAACTTCATGGAATAATAAAAATTGATATTATTGTCATGCATTACATTCATTAACTCATTTGACCTTCCCAAGAATTCTATTAAGTGGATGCTATAGATATTCCCCAGATAGGAAAGGGAGATTCTGAATTTAAGAGCCTTGGCCATGGTCCAGTCAGTAAATACTATTCTTCTTGACTCCAAGACCATTGCCCTATCTCTGTCTACTTGGACATGTTGCCTCTCTGGGAAAATTCTCATGTTGCCAAACTATCAGGCAACATTTTCAGGAAACCCAAAGAGCAATCAGTAAATTCCCAATTGTTCTCTATACTAGTGTATGGCCCCACTCTGTAGTCCTTAGGATCTTTTCTAATTTAATTATAAGCTTCAAAACTTCCATAACAGTGAAGAAGTCTATCCCTCAGGAGCAGGGAGTGGTAGGGGCAAATTTAATTAATAATAATACTTTAGTGTTCTTTAATGGTATTCAGAGTTATTCTTGGTATGTAAGGACTTTAACCCAATTAATTCAAAACATAAATAAACTGAGGCATAAATTTAAACTTTGCTTTGGTCAAAACAAAAAGTGACTCCCTGCAACAAAGGCAATTCTCATATCTCATGGCCTGTTCCAAGTCCTGAGATTTCTGGGACTTGAGAAAATCAGAGCCTGTGTATATCTTCAGTCTCTAGGAGGGAATCTAGGCAGGTATGAAAGCAGTAATATGAGTCTTATTGCATAGTACTGCCCTTGTAGGTCTGGGCTGCTAATACAATAGTAGGAAATCTGGAGAGAATGATGTGAAGTGGTGAGTAGATGAACAGAGAGGTTTACAGATCCAAAAGGAACCAGTAGCTTCATGCAGTGGAAAGAATTTTGGATTTGGAAGAAAAAGATTCTGGGTTCAATCACCAGTTCTCTCAGCTTCGTGCGTAGTGCTTGGCACATAGTAGGTGCTTATTAATAGCAACAGTCAATCATTTCAGCATTGTTCCCAGCATGAAAAACTATGGACATTGTAAATGCCTTTCAGGACTTCTCTAGCTTTAATGTAAAAAGAATATTATAAACACTCTTTATAATCCAAATTTGTTTTGACGAATATCTTTTGGATGTGTTTTATATGCACAAGGAACTGTGCTAAATGCTCAAGAAAATCCAAAGGAGAAGGGGGCAAAGATGCCCCTGTCCTCAAGGAGTTTATAATCTATTAAGAGAAGAAAGACTAGTAGGAAAATAACCTAAATACATATTAAAATATGATAAATACATTGGAGTTCTAAGAAAATATACTAACAGTCAATCAATAAATCAATAGCATTGACTAATCACCTACTATGTGCCAGGCATGCAAAGAAAAACAAAAATAGTTCACTGTGTTAAGGAGCTTACATTCTATTGTGCAAGAAAACATAAATTGATAATCTATATTTATATATGTTTGTAAGTACATGAATACGTATATGTGTACACCTATTAAACAACATATCCATAAATATGTAGAAAATAAAGATAGATAAATGGATAGACAGACAGACAGGCAGGCAGAAAAATAATTTGGAAGAGATACCATTAAAAAGGATCAGGGAAGTACCTTATGTAGAAGTATGACTTGAGACCAGAATGCGTCAGATTAGCCTGGCAATAGGGTGGGATCAGTCATCCAAAATGGCCCCTGATTAGTCTTTCAGAAATATACATCTTGCATTTGTAAGACAAGGTGGGGGTGGTGATATGTAGAGCTATGATTTCTTTCATGATGAAACTCCCTCTAGTTATGCAGATTGCTAACTTCTCTGTAACTCATAGTCTTTGAGAATGGCCTGGGGCACTGAGAAATTATCATGGTCATAGGGTCAAAAGATCATACATTTCAAATTGGAAGGTACCTCCAAAGCCATCTAGTCTATCCTTCATTTTTCAACTGAGAACATTAAGACTGAGAGGATATGTGACTCACCCACAGTAATGTCAAGGGCAGGACTCAAACCCCAGGTCTTCCCAGTGCTTTCCTTCTGTTCATTCTATCACTCAGCCTCTCTCCTGAACAGATAAATAATTAACATCAGCTTTACTCTTAGCTTGCTGAAGTTTCTTATGGATCTAAGAAACAATGACACTATCACAAAGTATACTTGCTTAATTTTTTAACTGACTGTTATCTTTACTATAAACTCTGTTTCTGTTTACTGGGGTGGGGGAGAAGTGAAGCCATGATGGGTCAGGGTTTCATCGATTGGCATTAGAGCAAGCTCTAGGGGCAAGTAGATGGCAAATCTAAGAAGGGCCTTAACAGAGTTGTTCACTTTGCAGTGACTGGTCTTGTGTGGAAGTGGGATTACTTAGGACCCAAACTCACATTCAGAGGATCTCTCCTTTATCTCACTAGCTATAGAATGAAACCTGAATCAAACTCAGTCACACACTTTTAGATAGCTCTGGTAGCCGTCAATAACACCCTCCCACAGAACAATGATAATTAGGTTTGCATCTCAAAATCACTTTACAAACATTAACTAATTAACAGTCATCATCAGACCTACAAATATCAGTATGCAATTATAGCAGAAGTACAGGCCCACAAATTCCCAGACTCAGACTTTTATCCATGCCTTGCAACAAAAACCTAATTGTAATAAATAGATAGCATAGTCAGAACTATTCTATGTAACAACTATAGTTCAAAACATTAAAAACCTTTAAAAGAACAAAAGAGGCAGGCACCAATGGTATGTTCTGAATAGTTCTGTTAACAGAAAAAAAGACATTATTTCTATGACCTTGTTTTCATTTGTCTGCTAGTAATAATGTGCTTTAAATTTGATTTGATTCAACAATCATTTATCAAGCACCTAACGTATGTAAGACTCTATGCTCGGTACTGGGAAGATAAAAGTGAAAAGGTAACTCAGGCCTCATTGAGTTTAAAATCTGATAGAAGAGAATAAGACATTTATAGAAATACATATTGTAATAAAAAGAGCCTTGAATTTGGAATGAGAATATGTGACTTGGAGTCTTAACTCTGACATTTACATGACCATGAATTCATCTCTAAAATGGGGATATTAATGTTTATATTACCAGTAGTGTATATATACCAGTCTATAAAGTGTTATAGAACTATGAGTTATGATACAAGAAAATATGATATAGACAAAGAAGAAGACCTTATAACATATAACATGTATATAACATTGGAGGAAATCCATTTAAGTCAGGGAAACCAGGGGAGGCTTTTTGGAGGAGACAGAACCTGACTTAGACATGGAAGGAAGATTTCAATCATCAGGAATGGGGAAGGTGGGAGTACAAGTCATGGGGCATGGCCTACATAAATGCATGAAGGCAGGAGAGGATCAAGTGAGATTGGGGATCAAGTAGTATTGGAACAGAGAGTATAGGGATGAGATAAACATGAAATAAGAATGGAAAGGTTGATTAAAGCTAGACTGTGGAAGGTCTTAAGTGCCAGACTGAGAACTCTATATTTTTATTATTATGTAATAAGGAGCCACTGAAGAGTTTTGAGCAGGGTAGTGACATGGCCATACCTGTTATACGTTAAATTTACTTTGCAGCTGTCTGGAAGATGAATGCATAGGTGAGATCATAAGGCAAGAAAATAAATTAGGAGGCTGTTATAACAGTCCAGCATGCTGGAATAAGTAGGTTCATTCTGAACAGACAGCAAAAGACAGATGCAAGAAATAATATCAAGATTAGAATGGTCAAAATTTGACCATTGATTGGGAGTGAAGGAAATGAACAAGATAAAAAGATGAACTTTTTAGACTGCGTAAAGGAGAGGATAGTACTACCAATGAGAATGATAAACTTAAGAGGTATAAAAACTTTTCTTGGGGGGGGGAGTGTTTTTTTTCTTCTAAGAACATATTAAGTTTAAAATGTCATCCAGGTATCTTAGTATTTAGGAAGCATATCTAGACCAAATCTCAAAGCAGAAACTAACACTTAATGTAGATGGATGGATGGATGGATGGATGGATGGATGGATGGATGGATGGAT
>NW_027186304.1:32265189-32294525 GCF_028583685.1 Petaurus breviceps papuanus | reverse complement strand
GATGGATGGATGGATGGATGGATGGATGGATGGATGGATGGATGGATGGATGGTAAGGGCAGAGGAAGAGAGAGAGGGAGATGGAGAGAGAGGGAGGAGAGGAAGAGGGAGGGGGGAATTGAGGGGTGTGAGAGAGAGAGGGAGAGGGAGAGAAATGGGAGTCCTATGCATAGAGATAACAATTGAAGCCTTGAGCATCAACTACCCTTAGGGTGTAGGCAAAAGGAGTTGAACCAACCAAAGAAACAGGGGTTAGAGAAGCAGAAAAAGAACCAGGAAAGAGTTGTTTTCTGGAAGTCAGGAAAAGAAAGTGGGTCCAGAAGGAAGGAGGCATTCAGAGGGTGCCAAATACTGCCAGATGATCTAGGAAGATGAGGACTGAAAAGAAGCCATTGGATTTGGCAAATAAGAAGTCACTGATAACTTTGAAGAGAGAAATTTCTATAGAATGTGGGAGAGAAGAGGTTACAAAGCTTGAGAAATATTGGCTAGTGAGAAAGTACAGTAGATAGATTGACTAATATATTTACTCTTTCTATAAGCTTAGCAACAAAGGGGAGAGACACAAGGTGGTAACTTAAAAGTTTAGTCAAAATTGAAGGAGTGGAGATCCGAACATATTTGTAGTTCAGAGGGAAAAAAGAAAACAGTAGAGAAGGAGAGCTTGAAGGGAGAAAAGGAGGAATGACGGCTACAGCAAAGTTCTAGGGCAGAAAGGATAGGGTAGGAACAAGCTGAGGAGGTGTTCTTAGCAAAGATCACAAACACTTCATCCTCTGAAACCAAATGGAAAGAGAAAAAAAAGAGCAAGCAAAAGCATGAAGAAGATCTTGTGATGTGCCAGGCTAAATGCTTTACAATCAGTATCTCATTTGATCCCAACAGCAACTCTGACAGGCACGTGCTATTATTATCCCCATTTTACAGATAAGGGAACCCTGACAAACAGAGGTGAAGTGACAAACACCCTCTTTATTCAAACACCCTGATAGCATCCAAACAAGTCATATTCCATGCCATTAAAAATATTGTTTCCTTAGGCTACTTAATGTTAATATATTAATTTCTATTTTTGGTGCTCATCTTTAATGAGGAGAGTTAAAATAATAGGTTAAACGGGCAGAAATAATGCCAAGTTTCTTCAAGAGTTCCAAATGAAATGAGGTCAACTGACAACATGGATATCAAACATAGCAACTGAGAAGCAAAGTTCATTTTAAAGTGGCCTAATATCTCATTATTTCTTCCTTTGGTTTCAAGAACTCTGAGAGAGACCTTATTCCAAGAACAGAGCATATGAAGCAAGAGGAAGAAGAGCCTTGTCTGGCCCCCTCTCCTTCAGAACCAGGACAGACTGACCAAGTGGGGTTAGGCCTTGGAGTTAGAGAACCTGAGGTTAAATCCCAACTCTTCACTTCTTATATGACCTCAGGCAAGTCACTTAACTTCCCTAGGCCTCAGTTTTCTCATCTGTAAATTAAAGGGTTTGAACTAGATGAACCTTTGAGATGTCTTCTAGCTGCAGCTCTATAATCTTATGATCTATTAAGTCTGTCTATCATTCTTAAAAGCAGTGTAAGAGCTATGTGATGTAGTGTATAGAACCCTAAGCCTGAAATCAGGAGGATTTGAGTTCAAAAGTGACGTCAGACACTGACTAGCAGTGCGGCACTGGGCAAGCTACTTAACCTCTGTCTGTCTCAGTTTCCTCAACTATAAAATTGAGGCTATAATAACATTAACCTCATAGAACTATGAGGATCAAATGAAATAACATATGTAAAAAACAGTTGGCAAATAGTGTTTTTGTTCAGTTTTTTCAGTCATGTCCAACTCTTTGTGACCTTGTTTGGGTTTTTCTTGGCAAAGATATTGGAGTGGTTTGCCATTTCCTTTGCTATCTCATTTTACAGATGAGAGACTGAGGCACATTGGGTTAAGTGACTTGCCCAGGGTCACATTGACAGTAAGTGTCTGAAGCTGGATTTGAACTCAGGAAGACTCCAGGCCCAGCACTCTAGCTATTACAACACCTTGATGCCCTGGCAAATAACAGATGCTTAACAAATCCATGTTCCTTCCCCCTCCCTTACTTTAAAAATGCCTATAATGTGAAAATGAATATAGCTAGAACTCTGGCCCTGTGAATTTCCTGACTTCCTTAAACATTCATATTACAAGATGGATTCCCTATGAACCCAAACTTAGCCAACCCAGAAATGTGAATCATAAACAAAATTTGGTTTTATTACCTGCAGCTTTCTCTTCTGTGCCCTGACCATTGAGGGTCCATTCTTTTGACTCTACTTGACAGATCTTCCAATTGCATATGAAATGGTAGCAAGCCTCAATCCTCTACTGGGTGAGGCTGATATTTATTTGCTTTGTGCCCAGTCTAGTGCTCCTAAGATAAATATGGAACTCATCTCCTCAGCACATCAGAAGCAGAGAGATTCTGATCTTTCTATGTAATTTCTATATAAATTATAAGGAAAGATAAAATCTTGTCTCTTCATGGTCTTGATAGTTTTTGTTAGTTGATAATATAAATAAATATACGTATAAATAAATAAATATGAATTAACTAATATGCTGCTGGAGTAAAGAAAACCTGACTTTCAATTCCACCTCACACACTTACAAGCTATGTGACCTGTCAGCCAGACCAGAACTGGCTTCTAACCTGGGAATGACCGGAGCCAAACAAAGCATGTGTGAACATCCAGGGATTCCTGTGGGAAAAAGTCCCTCCGTTGATCGTCTTAAGGGTACTTGGGCCTTGTGATTATTGTGATTATTCAGTGGAGTGCAGAACCGAGTTATTGTAGTGGGAACAGGAGCACAATTCCTGGTTTGGTTTACTTGACTGTTACAAGAAGCAGGGACTGTGAGCATGTCAAGAGAAATGATGGATGGTTTTAGTCTGCAGCATGTTGACTCTCAGGTCCCTGGGAAATAGGGGGCATAAATCCCTCGGTGAACACCTGGTGCAGGTCTGCACAATATACTTTGCCAGAGGGTAAGAGCATCCAGAACACTAAAGTGGTGCCCGCACCAAAGGGGCACAGGCAGAACACAAGAGTGTGGGAATGAAATGATGACTCCAGCCTTGCAAGAAGTATCAGGGTAGTCCCTTATTTATCCTCGGGCAAGGGTTTATAAAAAAGGCAGTTGCATCCAGTTTTCTTGTGGAAAAAAATGATTAACCAGCTTGTACTTAATTATTGGCAGCTGTGCAATCTGTGGGGGTCACTTCTTGGTAATCATGCCCTGTTTCCTTGCCCGTCCCAGAGAGATGGTGAGCCAACACCCTGAGCCATAATTAGCTCACATGGGGAGCAGGGTCTAGGGAAATCCTGACCCAGACTCTACCCGTGACTGGCCTGGTTCACATTGGCCCTCTACTCTAAAGGATTGTTGTTATGCCATCAAGGCACAGCCAGCTTGCTAGGCCTTAGCTCTGGGAAACAGAGTGTCTCAAAATACCTTGAATGACCTGAAAGTCAAGTCACTTAACCTCTGTTTACCTCAGTTTCCTTACATGTAAAAATGGGCATAATAATAGCATCTTACTCTCAGGGTTGTTGTGAGGATCAAATAGAATAATTGTAAAGTGCTTAGCATAGCACCCGGTTCATTGTTAGTGCTCTCTAAATGTCCATGATTACGCATCCTTAGGGCAGTTTGTAATTGGCTGTGAGAGGGTGGGAGGAGGTTGGGGTGCTAGAGCGACATTCCTGTAATAGCTTGTTCTAATAAATTGCTGGGCAATGTGTCAGAGCTATCCAGCTGCTGCAGAGGCAGGACAAAGAACAGGGTGACCATCATATGAAGTGAAATCAAGACACAAGGCACCAAAACCTACAGTCAGTTCACACTAGAGAGTCTGGACCTCTTACCAAGAGTTCAAGCAGGGAGAACCGGGTGAGAATAGTTGGAGCTGCCCGTTTGCAGAATGACTGGCTTGCAGTAGTACAGGATGAATGAGGCCAAAGCAGAACATGAAGTCCCAGATAGCATAATAATGGGCTTTCAATCAACAAGCATCTATTAAGTACTGAGCATCAGGGAAGGTGCTGAGGATACCAAATCAAAACTGAAACAATCCCTTCCTCAAGGGCCTTGCATTCTATGGGATGAAATGCCATGTAAACATAAAAGTGTGTGTGCTAAAATATTTTAAATGTGTCAATAAGAGTTCTGCCATCTTCTGCCACCTTGTGGAAAGCACAGAGGGGATAGGCCTATCTCGCAAGAGGCTACCTTTCTTGACTTTTTAAGGAGAATCCTCTAAATTGGATTTAGAGGGGAGGAAACCAGGAGGGACATCTGTTCATAAAGTCTGGTTCAACGTTAAAAGTAACATGGTGTAGTGAATCACACACTAGACTTGGAGTCAAGATGACCTGGACTCAAATCCTACCTCAGGTTGTTAGCTATGTGGGACACTGGTCAAGTCACTTAACTCTTCTTAGCTTCAATTGCTTATCTATAAAATGAGGGGGTTGGATTCTATCTCTAGATCAACAGCCCCATGATCCTATAATCCCCCCAAAACGGCCTAGGAGAATAGTGAAGAGTGACCAAGGCCTAATAGTATCAGTAAATTTGGGTTGAGAGGTCATAGGATGATTAATGAAAATTGGTTCTAAATGCCTCATTCCTACCCAAGGCATCCAAAGTAGGGTTTTTACCTGGGGATCTAACACCTCCAGAAGGTGATAGGACATAAAGCAATTAAATGAGACTAAAGATCATCAAAGAAACAAGGTGCCACATCACCAGAAAATAAGATGCTTTTGATTTTTCTAGAAGAGCAGGGGCAGTTACCTTCAAAACTGCAATTTTTCTCTCTCATGCAATTTACTTTATGACTTGTAGATTTAAAAAAAATAGCATGTAAAGAGAAAAAAAATGTTGCCATGGCAAAACATTCACTGACTTTCAGGGGAGTCTTATTTAACTATGCTCTAAGACATCTATGACATTATTTCCTAACCACTTTTGAAAAGTATATTTCTTAAACTATACTACTCATTTTCTTATTTAGCAGGATGAGTGTGAATGCGGGAGGAGGGTGCATATGTATATGCCAGTTTATTAAGTGGCCATATTTTATGCTATTGGGACTGTGGGACTGACTTTGAAAATAGCAAGCTCCCACACTGGAACGCAATGTTCCTCTATAGCCATGATGCAGAGGCACTGTTAGAATAATACTGAAGACAATAATGAGGGTCTGCTATGCAGATCAATCTGTGTCCATAATTATGTGCAGACTGCAGTCAGTTGTTCCCTACAGTCTGGGTAAAAACCTCTTTTTTCTTAGTATTCTGGCTAAAATAGCATAGGCTATTGGGAACATAAATCGAGAGTTAGAAGGAAGCTTAGAAGCCATCTAGTTTGATAGAGTGCTAGGCCTAGAATCAGGAAGACATGAATTCTTATATACTTACTGACTGTGTGACCCTAGGCAAGTCACTTAACCCTGTTTGCCTTAGTTTCTTCATCTGTAAAAGGAGCTGGAGGAGGAAATGGCAAACCACTAAAGAGTTGAACATAACTTTAAAAAATGACAGAACTATAAAGCGACAGATTCAGGATCCGAATCCAAGTCCTCTGACTTCAAATGCAGTGCTCTATCCACTTTATTATTATTATAGCTGGTCTACAGGCTTTTAGATCTCAGCAGAGGGTGCTGGGAAATTAGAGCAAAAATAGAGAAACACTACTCTTGAATATTGCCGTTATGTGTCAATGTGTCATCTGTGTGAGCAGCACGATTCAAACTCACATCCCTAATTTTGAGCACATAAGAATGCTTCAGAGGTCCTGATGTGGTCCTGCAGCAGGCCTGTTTGCTGCTCTACATATCGTGGGAGAAACAGGGTCAACATTCTATTAGAGCTATCACTAGCTGCTCCAATGTAATTTGTTTACTGACATGATTTCACATAACTCCAATAAACTCACTCTAAATTCTTACCTGAGATCCTTTTCTTCTAAGAACCAACACTGTTTCTGAATGATAACTGCCATGGGGATTAGTAAATAATTTTATTTGTCTGGGTCCTGACCAACAAGTAGGGAGTGTTCAGTGGGGAGACATTGCAGCAAAGCAGACTTTCCCTGGATGCAAGGAAAAAATTCACAAGAACTACACAAAAGAGGAATGGGTTATTCCTAGAAAACTGCAAGTTCTGGAGGTCATAGGTCAAAAATCAGATAGCCATATGTCAGGATGAATGAACAAGTGAAACATTTATTAAAGTGCTTATTTTGTGCAAAGCACTTGCTAAGTACAAATAATACAAATAGAAAAGCAAGATTGTGCCTGCTCTGAAGAAGATCACATTCTAATGGGGAAGACAAAGGTTTCTGCTGCAAATCAGATGGAAAGGTCCTCTGGTCCTTAGGGTACTGTAACAAAGCAGATGGCAATGCTCTGTCTGCGGTGTCATTTCCATTGATAAAAACTTTGTCAGTTCCTGGTACTGTCTTTGACAGTACAAAGATTTTAATGACAAGAACTTTCTTCTTTGGATCTTCAGAATATTTGCCTCTAATACCTACTGACTTAATTGCCAGGCTGCATCTCCGCAGGGCCTGCTTCCCAAGATGATGTCTGAGGACACCAGGCCAGAAGCATCGAAATTCCCCAGGCTCTTGAGTTGAGGGTACTTGGCTATCTTCATCAGAATCTGAGCACAACTATTGGTCAAGGTGATGGTGTCAGTGACCTGATTTGCCTAGCACATGCTTCCTCCCATCTCTTAGGTTGTTGTAGGTGCTGTAGAAGGGATTTTTATTCAAGTATGTTAGATTGAGAGTGAACATGGTATGATAGTAGATACAGAGACAGTTCTAAGCTGTACTTCTGACACTGACCAAGTGACCGTATAATCATTTAACTTGTCTAGGCAATCCTCTAAGATTCTCCATTGTAGAGATGGTGCTAACCTATATGGAGAGTTTCCTTACCTAGGAGTTACCTATACAGATAAAATCATCAGTATAGTCTCTATTCCTCTCCTGTGTATTGGTCTTCTGATACAGAAAACCATCAAAGATTAATTATATTCTAGTTAACTGAAAACACCTGAAATATTTGACTAGAGGTAGACAAGTGCAGAGATCTCAACAGTGGCATCTACCTTATGGTGTTGCCTTGGGCTTATTCACTAGGAAACTTAGCAGCAGGGCTTGGCCCAAGAATCCTCAATTGAGAGAAACCTTTGGGTTCCTCCTTTCAATTTTAAAGTGAGATATTTTTCATGAGGATCTTAAAATACTGAAAAACAGCTTACGAGGCTCTCCCTCTCCCTCTCTTCTCTCCACATACATATATATGTATACTTTTATATATATATACACATATATATACAATACATGCACACATATATACTTTGTTATACATTATATGTAATATACAATATTTTATTTATATTTGTTGCAAATTTATTCTATTATTAATTATATGTGATTGTTCAGTCATTTTCCAGTTGTGTCCAACTCTTCATTTGGAGTTTTCTTGGCAAAGATACTAGAGCAGTTTGTCATTTCCTTCTGTGGCTCCTTTTACAGATGAGGAAACTGAGGCAAACAGGTTGAAGTGACTTGCCCAGGGTCATGCAGCAAGAAAGTGTCTGAGGCCAAATTTGAACTCACAAAGATGAATTTTCCTGGTGCCAGACCTGGTACTCTATCTACTGTGCCACCCAGCTGCCTTAATAATAATAATAATATATTAATATAAATATATTAATCTATAATCTTGAAGAATTTCCTGAGGCACTGAGAGGTTAAGTCACACAACCAATCTAAATCAGAATAAGGATTTAAACTTAGATTACCTGAATTCAGAATAAAAAATTCACAGAATGTGAAAATTGGGAAGGACCTTAACAGCCCTCTAGGTCAACCTACCAAAGAAAAGAATCCCCCTGTGCCCCACCCAAAAATGGCTACTGTTTAATGTGTGCAAAAAGACAGAGCCCTCCACCACACAAAGCAACCCATTCCATTTATGGATGGTTCTGTCAGATTCTTCCTGACATCTAAACTCCATTTCCCTCCTAATTCTGCCCTCTGGAGGCCAAGTCTAATACCTCTTCCAAGAGACGGCCCTTCACATACACAAAGAAACTTGTTTTCCTCTGAGTATTTTCTTCTCCAGACTAAATATGTCCAATTCCTTCAGAAATCCTAATGCAACACGAACCCAAGGTCCTCTCCCACCTCTCCATGTTCTTCCAAAGTGAAGACTTTTTAAAAATACTGCAGACTTTACTCAAGTATTTATTCCAGTAGAGCAGAATGACAGTGAGACAAATTGTCTCTGGGCTTGAGGTGTTTCTATGTGCAGTAGCAAACTAGGGCTTTGGGAATACTAACTCTTTTGGTCACTATTAGGTCATCAAGGAAATTGGTTATATATTCTAAAAAAATCAAAACAACTCAAAGCATCTGGGAAGTTGTATAGTATATGGGAGGAATACAGGTCCTAGAAAGAATGAAACACATCACTTAACAATTCCTTCTCTGCCATTATCAGTCACCAAGCATTTCTTAAGTACCTGCTTTATGTCAGGCATTGTACTAGGTGCTGGGGACAAAAATACAAAATGAAGCTTTAATGCTAATGGAAGAGACTGTAGGTACAAGCATATACAGAATAAATATAAAGTTCATACTCTTTGACCCAGCAATACCACTACTAGGTCAGTGTCCCAAAGAGATGAAAAAGAAAAGAAAAAGGACCTATATATGCAAAAATATTTATAGCAGCTCTACTTGTGTTGGCAAAGAATTGGAAATTGAAGGAATGCACATCAACTGGGCAATGGCTGAAGAAGTTGTGGTACATGATCGCAAAGGAATATTATTGTGCTATAAGAAATGACAAGCAAGAGACAAGAGGATTCTGGGAAGATGACAGAGTAGATCAGAAAATTCCAAGCTCTCAAGATTTTCTCCCACGAAAGAGTTAAAATAGTACCTGGGGGGGAGGGGTTGGCGAGGTGGTGAGGTGTTGCAGTGAATAGAGCATCAGTCCTGGAGTCAGGAGGATCTGAGTTCAAATCCATCCTCAGACACTGAACACTTACTAGCCGTGTGACCTTGGGCAAGTCACTTAATCCCAATTGTCGTGCATTCACCCCTTCAAAAAGCAAAAAAAAAAAAAAAATAGCACCTTGGTGTGAACAAAGTGTGGGTGGAGACAGATAAGAATAGGGGTACAAGCTGGGTCTTCCTGGGACAATTTGAGATCAGAAGAGAATTTCTTTTAACTTTTATTTATTTTTCTTGAGGTTTTGGGTCTGTTTTCTTTTGCAACATGGTTAATATGGAGATGTGATTTGCATGACTGCCCATGTATAATTAATATAATATTCCTAGCCTTTTTAAGGAGGGATGACAGGAGAAAGGGAGGGAGAGAATTTAGAACTTAAATTAAAAAAAAAAGAATGTCAAAATTTTTTACATGTAATTGAGAAAAAATAAAATAAGAAAAAAAATACAAGAAATTTTAAGAGGAAAGGCACGAACAATTAGGGAGATCATGTGAAACTTCATATAGAAAGGTGCCTGAGGGGCGGCCAGGTGGCACAGCGAATAAGAGCACCCGCTCCAGTGTTGAAAAGACCTGGAGATCGAGTCCCGGGCTCAGGCGCTTAGCACCCACCCAGAAACACCTGGCCGTGTAACCTTGAGCAAGTTACTTAACCCCAATTGCTTAGGGGCGGCCAGGTGGCTCAGCGAGTAAGAGCACCGGCTCCAGTGTCGGGATGACCTGGATCAAATCTGGGCTCAGATACTCAGCACCACACCCAGAAATAACTGGCCGTGTAACCTTGAGCAAGTTACTTAACCCTGATTGCTTTAAAAAAAAAAAGTGCCTGAGCTGTGTCTTCATAATATTTTATTATGAAGCAATAACTTTCCTCTATCTAATACTTTCTTCTTAAAGACACATAAAATTAAGGTGAATAACTGCATGAATGAATACACTAGTGTCTAAGCCTATTATCAGGAGGTTGTTTTGGTTCTAAAGCCTATGATCAGAATCACAATTTGATGATGCTGATGCTGACGCTGCTACTGCTAGTGATGATGAAGGTGGTGATGCTGGTGAAGATGATGATGGTGATGATGGTGGTGGCAGCAGTGGTACTAGTGATGATGATGGTAACTATCATTTACATAGTGCATTAAAATTTGCAAAGCTGTTTATATGTGTTATCTCATTTGATCCTCATAGCAATCTTGTGAGGTAGTTTCTCCTGTTGTCTTCATTTTAAAGATAAAGGAACAGAGACTGAGCAACATTAAGTGACTTTCCCAGGGTCCCAGAGTTAGTGAGTGTCTGAAGCACCAGTGGTCTCAGGTCTTACTGACTCGATTCTGTCTTCTACCTCACCATGGGTTCACATTGGAGGAGAAGTGAGGGAGGTAGAATGGGAGAATTTGTTCTCTAGCCACGGGGAAGAACTTGCTCTTCTGAAATTCATACTTTTAGTCAAAAGGTGAGGGGTGGGCAGGAGAGGCCGGGCATATATGAAATAGTCTTGATAGTACAGTACAAACTCATTACTACACCTGGACCAAAAGTCTCAAAGCAATAACCTATAAATATGACATTGTAACAGCAAGCACCTTAGCATACCCAGGATGGCTGCTAGCATAGGTTCTTTGATCTGCTTTTCTAAAAGAAAGCCACTCAAAAAGGGCTAACAATCTAACTTTCATCAAACATATATATCATTTACTTAGTTCAGGGAAAAAGTCAGCATCCTGAATTTCAGATAAAATACAAACAGAAA
Source organism: Petaurus breviceps papuanus (assembly GCF_028583685.1). Taxonomy (NCBI): domain Eukaryota; kingdom Metazoa; phylum Chordata; class Mammalia; order Diprotodontia; family Petauridae; genus Petaurus; species Petaurus breviceps. Next base: position 32,283,702 of record NW_027186304.1, on the reverse strand, counting down.
TTGCAAGCAGACAAAAAATACAGAGAAAATAACACAACTCAACAGACCAATACACAGGGCTTCTAACTGTCTGACCATTACATACATATATAGTTAGTTACCAGAGAGAGAAACACCAACATCTGGGTTTTCAAAGTCGGGGTGGGGACCTCAAGGGCTACCCAAAGTCTCATCTGGCCAAATCACACAACTCTTCCCAAAAGTGAATCCCAAAGCAAAACCTCACTTCAGAGTATATATGTATGTGTGTGTGACACGCGCACGCGCACACACACACACACACACACACACACACACACATACACACACACCCTTCTTCAGGGTCAGAGGACACCACAACCTTCATGACCCATTGCCAAGTTAAGGTGTGGGCTTTTCTGAAAAACAAGCCTCCCCTAAGCAAGCTTCTCTTGCTGAGCTCCAAGTGAGGCCCTTTAAGGGGCAGAGAAGATCTTCAAATTCTCTTACCATTACAGACATCCATAGAATTATTCTCAAGTGTTGTTAGATATTTTAAAAAGGTTTTTAATTTTTATTTGCTTTCACTTTCCTTTTTGTTTTTATAAATCATGATTCACTACAGATGTCAGTGAGAGTAAAGGATAGTTTGATTAAAAGTTTTCTGGTCAGCTTCAAAGATTGCAATAAAAATCCTTAAATAAAGTCATTTGAAGCCAGTTTGGTCCCTTCAACTTCCCTGTGAAATATAGACTGTCACAGCAGCCAACTTCATGGTCTGGATTACCTCATAATGACACAGCAGAATCCAAAATAGATATTTTTATAAATGAAATGTTTCCTCTTCAATATATGTACCAGATTTGACTTCAATAATTAATTTTTAGATTTCCACTAAATGTCATATTGAATAAAATCTATTCTTCATTAAATCCATGTAAGGCAAAGAACTTGCTAAAAAAAATTATCAGTGGGGTGATATATTTACATAGTATTTTACTTTTCATTATGCCTCAGAAAAGAAGCTTTGCCTTCAAAATGAGACTCAGATTAAGCTCTTACAGCAGTTTGTAGTGGAATAGCCTAGAATTCTGAGATATTTCACTTGTACCTACAGCTCTGCCCAGTTCATCAGGATGCCAATTATAGGATTCTAAGACTTATAACTTAACGGATATCATCACCAGATCTCATCATTGTTTAAACTATAAGAAGGGGTTCTAAACTTTTTTGTGTGACGTGGACCCCTTTATCAGACTCTATAACCTATAGACCCCTCCCCAAAATCATTATTTTGATTCTTAGGATTACATAGGAAACCAATCATACTTAATTATAGTTATCTTTTTTTTTAACCTTCCAGGATCTCAAGTTTAAAATCCCCAGATAGGTTTCAGAGACGCTAATTTTTTGGTATTTATCACCACTTAGTTGGAGGGACTGGAAACCTTTGAAAGTATACTGCCATGTGTTTATTGTGCTACAGGGAGAAGTCATTGTATAACAACTCAAATGGAGAGGAAGAGAAAAAGGGGGTGGAGTGAGGGAGGGAGAGAGGGAAAGGAAGAGAGAGAAAGGGGGGAAGAGAGGACTGGGGGAGGAGGATGACCTCATTGCTTCTCCCTGGTGGTCAAGGTGGAGAAAAAGGCACACAAGTGGAGGGGTATTGCCATGTCCTATAGACCAACAGTCACAAGGAGAGGATGTCATTGTACCAACTTTCACAGCGAAAATCTATCAATAGTTCTCACAAGCAGTGGGAGTAAAGGCTTAAGGGGAGGAATGGAAGTAACAATTGGCACATGTCATCTTCCCTTGGTTTGCCAATGTCTCTTTTATAGATTTGAGCTTATAAAACTAGCACCTCAGTGATTCTTATTCCTTTCTGATATGCCAACAGATTAGGTAAATTGTTACCAGGTGACTTCTAATTCAGAACAACTGAGTATCAGATAGTCGTAGTTCACTAAAATATTTGAATTAAAGTAAAGTTTGTATTTTAAAACCCTTGTAGGCAAATCTCCCCCATCCACTCCACATTCTCCTATCCCCTACTCTCACCTTTAATCATTTGTCTAGTAAGACACATATAATGGAAATACCATAGATTTAAAGTGTAGAAGATCTTAGAGATGATATAATTTAGTGGTTCTCAGAGTGTGGCCTTGGAGACCTCTGGGAGTCCCCAAGAACCTATCAGAGGTCAGATGAAGCCAGAACTACTTTCATAATAATACTAAAATGTTTTCTTTTCTGACAGAATAAATATTGATAGACATAGGGCAGCTAGGTGTCACAATGGATAGAGCCCTGGACCTGGAGTCAGGAAGACCTGAGTTCAAATCACACCTCAGACACTTGCTAGCTGTGTAACCTTGGGCAAGTCACTCAACCCTGTTTGCCTCACTTTTGCATCCTCTAACTACAAATCCACAGCATTTTCCATTATGCCATCTTGTCTCAAAATGACTGATTGGGCCTACCTAGCATTTCTCTCTCCCTTGCAACCTCCTTTACAAAAGAAATTTTATAGCAAGATATCATTGTTTTTTCATGAAAATCTTGTAGCTATAAGAAGCCTCCCAGTTCCTGTTGTTTCAAGGATTCTTTCCAATCTAGTCTCTGATTGCCATGTGTTTATCAATTTCCATAGAATAGTCCCTTAGCAACTCTTACTTTCAGAATCAAAATGCTTCCTTTCTCTGGGATAGGTTGCTTTCTTTAGGGAGCTTATAGTTTTTTAGTTTGTTTGTTTTTTTAATCCTAACCTGCAACAGTGCACAATAAAAGACATTTAAATGGAATATAAAAAGTTGTTTTGATTTAACATAGATATAGGTGTAGAAATTCTACTGACATGAGGATGTGTACCCACATTCATTCTTTCATATTTTATGCCATATATGATCCAATCACCAGAGGAAATGATGATGTTGTAGTAGAAAGAGTATGGAGTATCTAGCTCAAGAAGACAGAGCCAGGGACTAGACTTGTAATTTCATTGGCATAGGAAATTCCCAGTTAAGAAAATCCCCTCTACCAATGTTGATCAGTCTCTTCTCTGCAGCAGCTAGTGCTAGAGATTTTCTTAATCTTAGATCAATGAACTTTTAAAAAATTTTTTATAACTATTTTGATATAATTGGTCTCTTTTATAACCCTATGTATTTTATTTATGCATTTTAAAGCATTCTGAAAAAGACTCCATATGAATAAAAAAAGGTTAAGAATTCCTGCTCTAAGTGACTAAAACAAAGGTGACATCTAGTAGCTACATCTAATTTCTATTTAAATAGTTGCCTTGAGCATAGAAAAATTAAGTGACTTGCCAAGGGTCACTTGGTCAGTATGTTTTAGAGTTGGAACTTGAACCCAGGTCCTCCTGGCTCTCTATTTACCACACTGCACTGCTTCTCAAAGTCAAGATCTAATTCTAACTTGCCTCTAAGATTCTGGGGAAAAAATATTTAATTCCTATGTGCCTCAAGTAACTCATTAAGATTAATCTACTAATAAAATCACAGATGGATTGAGATTTGCTTGAGGAAAAGTCCCCCAATAAGGTCCCCACTGGAAAATCATTCTTGTAACACAATAGAATTATTGTTTATTGGTGCTGAGGATAGAAAACTGAGCATAGTAATCCACCTTGGTAATTAGATACGTAGCCTTGAATAAATTAAGTAAATGAGTCTTAGTCTCCCCTCCTATAAATTGGGGTGGGGAAGTCTTTTCCAGTGCTAAAATTTTATGATTCCAGCTTTTGAATTTTCATGCTGGCTCAAGATCTGGCTTCTGTCACATTGGGAAAAAAACCTATAATGCCAATGTTTCCATTTCCTTGTCTGTGAAATGTAACTGACAACACAGTGCATTCTGTTCACTAGGCAAGCTCAGCTATAGCACAGAAATACAAGTTTTATTTGTTTTGATCTATGTTACATTTTCCTTGGACCAGGATGCAGCTAGAAAACAAACAGTAGAAGAGCAGAAATGAGGGAAATCGCCTACCTGATGGCTCGATCTAGAAGGCAGGCCTCCTTGCTTCTTCCACTTTAGCCGGAATTCTTCCTTGACCTGCTGTCCCTTGTGTGAGCCTCTCCTCGCAGCTGCTGCTGCTGCTGCTCCTCCTTCGATCATCATTGTCTTTGGTCTTGTGAGAAGACATGACTTTCCTGATATTAATCAATTGGAACCGGGTATGTTGGGTAGCCATAGGACATTAATGAAAGAGTCCTTAAGAAGAGTTGCCACATCAGAAAGTGATAAAAATAGTCTACTATGATGACCTGGCAATCAGATCAAGGGATATAAAGGTGCACATTTCAGGAAATATGTTTTGTTATTGACATGTAGGAATTCAGTATTACATATTAGAAAGTAGGACATTTAGCAAATAAAAAAAAGAGTAATGCATGGCAAAATACAACATATGACCCCAAAAACACAGAATTTCACTGTCTGCAAAAGTTATTAATTATGGAAGAGGCTCAATTGTAGGTCTTATATTAAGATGGCATCTACACAGTACAGTATATTAGTAATAGACTGACCACTGATCATTAGACATAGTGCTAATAATATGTGAAAAGGCCATTGCTCCCAGTGCCACTGCAAACTAGAAAGGCATCTTGGTACAGTGCAAAGAGTAATGGATTTGGAGTCAAGGGATCTGGGTTCAAATCCTGACTCTACCACAGATTACTTATATGGCCTTGACAAGGTACTTAACCTCTCTGGGCTTCAGTTTCCTCATCAGTAAAAATGAGAAGCTTGACCTGGATGACCTCTGAAATTTCTTCTGGCTTTCAGTCTATGATCCAGTGATCCCACATAGGAAAAACAATGCCTAGCTAGACCCTGAGTGATAGGTTTGACTGAAATTTACCATCAGAGGAATTTCCTAAAATCATTCTGCAATCATAAAGTCAAAAATAGCCATTTGAATCACTTCCTCTCTGACACACTGCTATGTTTAAGCTGTTCTCTCCCACAGAGTTGACTTCATATCAACATGAAGCACGTCGTTTCTCACAAGTCACCCTTCCAGCCTATCCTAAAATTTTAATTCAGTGCAAATAAGACAGCTATTCTTCTGCTTCTAGAGCAGAGCTAACCTAAATATTTCACATTTCATGAAAGCACAGAACTTCATTGTTCAGTACACTGAGACTACTTTTACATTGATATTGGAAATCACTTCAGAAGATTATGAGATAAATTGTATAACTATGAGTTGGCATATACCCAGAGGTATGCTGAAGACAGTTGGGTTATCCAGGGAGAATTGATTGTTAAATTTTCAATGTGTATACTTAAACCTCAGAAATCATCAAACCCTATAAATCAGAGCTTGATTTACTGTTTTATTGATTTTCTAAACTTTAGAAAGTGATGGGAAAAATGTTAATAATGCAGTGTGTCATGAATATATTTTTTTCAGAGTCAATTGTTAATCATCTACTAGCACTTCAGGAACAAAACAAATCAAAACTTTGTAAATGATAGGTATACTCAGTGACTTTATTGTGTTATTTGGAATAACTTTAATTATGCTACTATATAGCCCTCCTGGTAAATGCCAAGTGTGGGTACATCTTAGAGACACAAAGGAATCCTTTAAATTCCTTTTTCCCCTAGATATTTTCCATTTTCTCATAATAATAACTTATTTTTAATTAGATAAGAATGTTAGAGAAAGTCCTCATTCAGAAACTAGTAATTGAAGCTTTTGTAGAAACAAAACCAATACAACCAAGATTAGAAAGAAAGCAGAAAGTTAGGAAACAATCTTTACAGCAAATGTCTCTAATAAAGTTCTAATTTCTCAAATATATGGAAAACTTAATCAAATTTATTAGAATACAAGCCACTCCCTAATGGATAAATATTCAAAGGATATGAATAGACAGTTTTCAGATGAAGAAATAAATCAAAGCTATCCATAGGCATATAAAGTGCACTAAGTCACTTTTGAGTAGAGAAATGTAAATTAAAATAACTCTTGAGGTACCACCTCACATTTAGCAGATTGTCTAATATGACAAAAAAGGAAAACTATAAATATTGGAGGGGATATGGGAAAATTGGGACACTAATGCATTACGGATGGAGTTGTGAACTGATCCAGCCGTTCTGGGGAACAACTTGAAACTATGCCCAAAGGGCTAAAAACTGATCTAGTAATACCACTACTAGGTCTCTATCCCAAAGAGATCATAAAAAAGCAAAAAGGACCTACGTGCAAAAATATTTATAGCAGCCCTTTTTATGGTGGCAAAATACTGGAAATTGAAGGGATCATCAATTGCCCATCAATTGGGAAATAGCTGTGGTATATGACTGCAATGGAATACTGTTGTACAATAAGAAATGATGAATAGGCAGGTTTCAGAAAAACCTGGGAAGAGTTGCACAAACTGATGCAAAGTGAAATGAACAGGGTCAGGAAAATATTGTACACAGTATAAGCAGCATTGTGTGATAATCAACTATGGATGATTCAATTCTTCTCAGGAACACAATGATCTAAGTCAAATACAAAGGACACATGAAGGAAAATGGTATCCACATTCAGAAAAAGAACTGATGGACTCTGAATGCAGATTAAAGCTTATTCCCCTTACTTTATTCTTTCTTATGTTTTTTTTCTTTTGATCTGTTTCTTCTTTCACCACTGTGACTAATATGGAAATATTTTTACATGATAGCACATGAATAAACTATATCAAACTGCCTACCATTTTCGGAATAGGGGAAGGGAAGGAAAGAGGGAGAAAAACTTGGAACTCAAAATCTTGTAAAAATGAATGCTAAAAATTTTCTTGACATGTAACTGGGGAAAAAATAAAATGCTATTTTAAAAAAAAGAAACTTGTAATTGTCATGAAAATTCAGTTTCCCTTTGGTAAAATAAGAATCATTCCTCTGATGCTTCATCATGGTACAAAGGGGAATTTGGATTCTCAAAGGTTTTGTAGGTCAGAAAAGACCAAGTTATTGCAGGCCTTCATGTACCACTGAGGTAATGTGTTGGATATTCTATGAGAGGTCTGAATATTCTCACCACAAACAAGGCCTTGTCAACAGGTGATTAATTCATTAATCAGTCAAGCATACAAACATTTATTATGTAGCTAGCATGTGCTAGTCACTGGGCTAATAACTAGGCATACAAAGACAAGAATTAAATGATTCCTGCCCTCAAGAACTGCCTAGAACCTTATATTCTAGCAGAACAGAAAGTACATTAGCAATCAGACAACTAGAATTTATTAAGTAAGCCACCTGTGTGTTAGGCATTGTGATAAATTCTGAGAATACAAAGGAAGGAAAAATAAGCAAGCAATCCAAAAATTTTTTTAAAAAAAGGTCCCTTCTCTCAAGTAGCTCAAAGTCGAATGGAGACAAATTCAAAAAACTGTGTACAAATAAGATATAGAGGAAAATTGGGGATAATCTCACCAAGAAGATTCAAGAAATAAGGAAGATTAGGAAAGACTTCTTGAAGAAAGTTAGACTTTGGCTGATATTTGAAGGAAGTCAGAGAAACCAGTAGTTGGAAAAGAAGAGACAACATTCCAGACACAGAGGAAAACCAATGAAAATGTTTGATGTCAGACTTTCAGGGGAGGATTCAGATAAGTTCTCTCAATGAACAAATTAAACTAAGACCTCAAATTGATTTCTGGAGTGGAAGAGCCAACAAAAGTTCAGAATGAGACATTCTTCTAGTGCAAGACAATTTAGGAGGTCAGAGAGATACATAAAACAGGGGTGCAGGTTGACCCCTGTATGTGAATAACCATTAATGAAGGCAACAGAAGCAGCAGCAGCTTTGGGAGCTCTCAAGCCAGAGACAGTAAGGGGTCCTGGCAATTGGTCAGAAAGAGATTACAAAGGGCCCCTATGCTTGCATTAGATGCAGGACCAGACACTGAAAAATCTATTGGAAATTGGAAATTCAAAAATATGATATCTTTACCCACTCAAAATTTAAGGGTAGAGAGAGGCACTTTCAGTCAAGAAGAAATGGAAGCTGAGAGATGCAAAACTGCTTTTGGTCACAAGGGATCACATTACTAGTATCAATAATAAAATGTGCCAAAAATGAAGATGAAGTTAAAGTAATTATTAGGAGTTATTTTGCCCAATTATGTGCCAGTAAAACTGACAATCTAAGTAAAATAGTTGAATATTTACAAAAACACAAATTGCCCAGATTAATAGAAAAGGAAATAAAATACTTAAATAACTCTATCCTGGAAAAAGAAATTGAACAAGACTTTAATGAGCTGCCTAAGAAAAAAATCCCCAGTACTGGATGGATTTACAAGTGAATTCCATCAAATATTTAAGGAACAATTAATCCCAAAACTACTTGCAAAAAAATGTAAAGGAGTCCTATCAAATTCCTTTTACCACAGAAATGTCCTTTTGTTACCTAAAACATGAAGAGCAAAAGCAGAAGAAAAACTATAGAACAATCTCTATAATGACTGTAAGTGCAAACATATTTAATAAAATACTAACACAGAGACTACAGTAATATATCACAAAGAACATAAATATGACTAAAAGAGTTTCAATATTAGAATATAAAAGGGCTGCTTCTGTTTTAGAAAAACTATCAACATATTTGATCATATGAATAAAAAATACAACAAAGATCATATAATTATATAATAGATGCAAAAAAAGATTGACAACATATATCAGACATTCCTATTAAAAAAAACAATAGAAAGCATAGGAATTGATGGAGACTTTCTTAAAATGATAAATAGTAAGTACCTAAAAGCAAGAGTAAGCATTATTTATAACAGGAATAAACTTGACACCTTTCCAATAAGATTAGGGGTGAAGCAAGGATGCCCATTAAGACCACTATTATTCAATATTGTACCATAAATGCTAGTTATGATGTGGGAAAATTGGAACATTAATGTATTGTGGGTGGAACTGTGAAGTGATCCAACCATTCTGGAGAGCAATTTGGAACTATGCCTAAAGGGCTATAAAACTGTGCACACCCTTGATCCAGCAATACCACTACTAGGTCTGTATCTCAAAGAGATCATAAAAATGAGAAAAAGGACCCACATGTACAAAAACATTTATAGCAGCCCTTTTTGTGGTGAACAAAGAATGGGAAATTGAGGGGATGCCCATTGATTGGGGAATGACTGAATAAGTTGTGGTATATGAATGTAATGGAATACTATTGTTCCATAAGAAATGATGAGCAGGAAGATTTCAGAGGAACCTGGAAAGACTTACATGAGCTGATGCTGAGTGAAATGAGCAGAATCAGGAGAACATTGTACACAGTAACAGCAACATGGTGCAATGACCAACTTTGATAAACTTAGCTCTTTTCAGCCACACAGTGATCTAAGACAATTCCAAAAGACTCATGATGCTATCCATATCCAGAGAAAGAACTAAGGGTTCTGAATGCAGACTGAAGCACACTATTTTCTCTCTCTTTATTTTTTTTTGTTTTTTCTTTCTCGTGGTTTTTCCCTTTGGTTCTGATTCTTCTTTACAATATGACTAATGTGGAAATATGTTTAATATTATTGTAAGCATATAGCCTATATCACATTGTATCCTTGTGGAGGGGGAAATGGAGGAGCGGGGGGAATTTTAAAACTCAAAATCTTAAAAAGTAAATGTTTGAAACTAAAAATTATTTAATTAAAAAATAAAAAGATGAAATGCTAGTTATAGCTATAAGACAAGAAAAACAAATTCAAGAAATAAAAATAGGAAATAAGGAAATAAAACTATCACTCTTCATAGATTAAATGATGATATACTTAGAGAACCCTAGAGAATCAACTAAAAAAGTTGAAACAATTAACTTCAGCAAATTTGCCATATATAAGTCCATATAAATCATCAGCATCTCTATATATTACAAAAAAAAACCAGCATGAATAGATAGAAAGAAAAATTCCATTTAAAATTACTGTAGACGATATAAAATACTTGGGAGTCTGCCAAGAAAAACCCAGGGACTACGTGAACAAAATTACAAAATATTTTACACATAAAGACAGATGTAAACAATTGGAGAAACATTCATTGCTCATGTGTAGGCTGAGCCAATGCAATAAAAATGGCAACTCTACCCAATTATTCAGACCTATAGGCACCAAACTATTAAAAACTGATTTTACCTAGTTAGAAAAAATAATAAATTCCTCTGAAAGAACCAAAAGTCAAGGATACCAAAGGAATCAGTGAAATGAAATGTGAAAGAAAAAGGTCTAGAAGCACCAGATTTCAAACTATATTACAAAGCTGTAGTCATTAAAAACAATTTGGAACTGGCTAAGAAATAAAGTGGTGGATCAGTGGAATAGATTAAGTATACATTGCACAGTAATAAATGACCATAGTAATTTAGTGTTTGATAAACACAAAGATACAAGCTTTTGCAACAAGAACTCAATATTTGACAAAAATTGTTGAGAAAACTGGAAAGCGGTTTGGTGAAGAACTAAGTATAGATCAATATCTCACATTGTATGCCAAGATAAGGTCAAAATAGTTACATGATTTAGACAGAGATGGTGATATCACAAGAAAAATAGGGAAGCGTGAAAAAATGTATTTGTCAGATCTATGGATAATGGAAGAGTTTATGACCAAACAAAAAACAGAATGGGTCACAAGAAGTAAAATGGACATTTTGATTTTTTTTAATTAAAAACATTTTGTAAAAATAAACCAAACAGGGGCAACTAGGTGAGGCAGTGAATAGAGAACTGGCCCTGGAGTCAGGAGGACCTGAGTTCAAATCTGCCCTCAGATACTTAACACTTACTAGCCATGTGACCTTGGGCAAGTTACTTAACCCCAATTGCCCTGCCCTCCAAAAAGCAAAAAATAAAAAATGAACCAAACGAATGTAGCCAAACTTAGAAGAAAAACAGAAAACTGGGGAGGGGAGGTAATTTACAGTAAGTTTCTCTAATAAAGACCTCATTTCTCAAATGTATAGGGAACTGAATCAAATGTATACATTTAAGAGCTATTTCTCAGGTGATAAATGGTCAAAGGATATGAACAGGCAGCTTTCAGAAAAAGAAATCAGAGTTATCCAAAGTCACATAAAAATGCTTTAAATCCCTACTGATTAGAGAAATGCAAATTAAAACAACTTTGAGGTACCACCTTACACCACCAGATTAGCTAACAAGACAGAAAATGTATATGACAACTGCTGGAGGAGATGTGGAAATATTGGGATACTTTGGGGCAGGTTGGTGTCACAATGAATAGAGTGATAGTCCTGGAGTAGAGAAGATTCCTCTGCCTAAGTTCAAATCTAGCTTCAAACACTTACCAGCTGTGTGATCCTATGCAAGTCATCTAATCTTGTTTGCCTCAGTTTCCTCATCTGTAAAATGACCTGGAGAAGTAAATGACAAAACTTTCCAGTATTTTTGTCTGGAAAACCCCAAATGGCATAACAAAAGTCTCACATGACTGAAAAGTGACTAAACAACAATGTACTGTTGATGGAATTGTGAACTGGTCCAACCATTCTGGAGAAAAATTTGGAACTATGCCCAAAGAGCTACAAAACTATGCAAACCTTTGACCCAGCAATGCCACTACAATGTCTATATCTCAAAGAGATCAAAGAGAGGAGAAAAGAATGTATTTGTGTGAAAATGTTTATAGGAGCTCTGTTTATGGTGCCAAAGAATCATACATCGAGGGGATGCCCATCAATTGGGGAATGGCTGAAAAAGTTGTGGTACATGAATGTGATAGAATACTATTGAGTTACAAGAAATGACAAGTAGGATGGTTTTGAAAAACCTGGTAAGACTTATATGAACTCATGCAGAGTGAATTAAACAGAAACAATAGAACACGGAACACAGATACAGCAAGGATGATCAACTGTAAAAGACAGCTACAGTAATCATGACAATGATCCATGACAATTCCAAAGGATGCATGATGAAAAATGCTATCTACCTCCAGAGAGAAAACTGATGAATGCAGACTGAATCATACTTTTTAATTTTCTTTTTTTCCTTTTGCAACATGGATAATATGGAAATATGTATTGTGTGATGTCACGTGGAATAATTGATATCAAATTATTTGTCTTCTAAGTGGTGAAGGGAAGAAGAGAGGGAGAGAATTAAAAACTCAAAATTTAAAAAAATCAACATTTTACATGTAATTTGGAAATATTTAATTAAATAAAAAAGATTTAAAAGAAAGAAAATGATTGGTGTCCTGAGATGGAGTGTTGTGTTCATGTGTGTGTGAGAGATTGTGTGTGTATTTGTATGTACACACACACAGTATGTACAAAATGAATGTGTTAGTTTTAGGAACGGAGTTCACTAACAGCTGAGGGAATCAAGAAAGATTTCATGGAAAAGGTCACAATAAAACTGAGTCTTGAAGGGAAATAGGAAGCAAATAGTTCAAGAGACTAAGATGGGAAGGGGGAATATTCCAGGTATGCAGGACAGAGGGACCGCCAAAGCAAAAGCACAGAGATAACAGCTTGGAGACAGAGCATGATGTGTGATGAATAACTTATAGACAAGTATGGCTAGATCATAGCAAGGAAGTCATTTGTAAGAAAACTGGAAAGGAAAGTTTGAGCTAGACTATGAAGGGCTTTAAATGCTAACACAGGAGTTGGTATTCTATTCCAGAGGTAACAAAGTGCTGGTGAATATTGAGTAGGCTGGTGCTGTGCATTTTTAAGAAAATCACTCTGGTGGACATGCAGAGGATGGATTGAAGTGAGGAAAGGCTTGGAGCAGGGAAAGAAAATAAGATGCTACCACAATAGTCCAGGTCCAAAGTGATATAGGCCTGAACTGAGGTAGGAGCTATGTAAGTATAGCGAAGGTGACATGTGCGAGAGATGTTAAGGAAATAAGAACCATGAGATTTAGCAAATAATTAAATAGGCGGGGTGACAGAGAGTGAAGAGGAGAGGAGGAAAGCAACAATGTAAACCGAGCAGAAGGGAGGGAGAGTAATGATCTCCACCAAAAACATGGGGAAGTTCAAAAGAGTAATTGGGTTTTGGGAGAAAGATCATGGGATTACTCTTGGACACTGCAAGTCTGAGATCCCTTGGGGCAGATATCCAGTTGTAGCTGTCCAACATTTACTTGGTTATGTGGCATTGATAGTAAGGAGAGAGTCTAAGACTAGATATATAGATTTAGGAATCTGCTGCATAGAGATTCTAACTGAACCCATGGGAACTAATGGTTTCACCAAGTGAAAGACGTCAGGAAAAAAGAGAATGCCAAGGAGAGAGTTTTATTTTTCCAAAAAAAATATTTATTTATTTTTAGTTTTCTACATTCATTTCTACAAGATTTTAAGTTCCAAATTTTCCCCCTATCTCTTCCCTACTCCTGTAAGCATTACTCTTCCCCCAGTCTGTCCTCTCTTATGTCCTCCAAATCCCCCTTTACCGCCTTCCCCCTTACTTTCTTATAAGGCAAGATGGATTTCTATACCCCATTGCCTGTATATCTTATTTCCTGGTTGCATGTAAAAACAATTTTTTTCATTTGTATTTTTTTGCTTTTTGGAGGGGGAAGGCAGGGCAGTTGGGGTTAAGTGACTTGCCCAAGGTCACATGGCTAGTAAGTGTTTAGTGTCTGAGGCCAGGATTTGAACTCGGGTCCTCCTGACTCCAGGGCCAATGCTCTATTCGCTATGCCATCTAGCCATCCCTAAAACCAATTTTTAACATTTATTATTAATACTTTGAGCTCCAGATTCTCTCCCTTCTTCCCTCCTCACCCACCCCCACTGGGAAGACAAGCAATTCAATACAGGTTATACATGTGTAGTTATGTAAAACATTTCCATAGTAGCAATATTTCCCTCCATCCTATCCTGACCCCCATTTATTTCATTTTCTCCTTTGACCCTGTCCCTTTTCAAAAGTATTTTCTTCTGACTACCCTTACCCCTGTTCTGTCCTCCCTACTATCATCTCCTCTGTATCCCCTTCCCCCCTACTTTCCTGTAGGGTAAGATATCCAATTCAGTGTGTATGTTATTCCCTCCTTCAGCCACGTCCAATGAGAGTAAAGTTGAGCCATTCCCTTTCACATCTCTGCTCTTCCCCTCCATTGTAACAGCTTTCTCTTGCCTCTTTTAGGTGATATAATCTATCTCTCCCTTTTTCCTTCTCACAATATATTCCTCTCACCTCCTAATTTTATTTTTTAGATATCATCCCTTCATATTCAACTCACCCTGTTCCCTCTCTCTATGTATACATATACATGCATATATACACACAGACATATATATATATACACCCACCTATATGTACATATATGTTTATATACATACATACATATACATGTGTGTGTGTTTCCTTCAACTATCCTAATACTGAGAAAAGTCTCATGAGTTATTACAAGTATCATCTTTCCATATAGGAATATAAACAGATCAACATTCATAAGTTCCTTATAATTTCTCTTTCCTGTTTACCTTTTCAAGTATCTCTTGATTTGTGTATTTCAAAGTCAAATTTTCTGTTCAGCTCTGATCTTTTCATCAATAACTCTTGAAAGTCCTCTATTTCATGGAATATCCACATTTTCCCCTGAAGTATTATACTCAGTTTTGCAGGGTAGGTGATTCTTGGTTTTAATTCTAGTTCCTTTGACCTCCAGAATATCATATTCCAAACCCTTCTATCCCTTACTGTAGAAGCTGCTAGGTCTTGTGTTATCCTGATTGTGTTTCCACAATACTCAAATTGTTTCTTCCTGACTGCTTGCAGTATTTTCTCCTAAACCTGGGAACTCTGGAATTTGGCTATAATATTCCTAGGAGTTTGTTTTTGGGATCTTTTTCAAGAGGCATTTGGTGAATTCTTTCAATTTCTATTTTGCCCTCTGGTTCTAGGATAGCAGGGCAATTTTGCCTTATAATTTCTTGAAATATGTTGTTGTAATGGGAATGTAAATTTTTAAGATCTCCCCTGCCCCTAGGCTAAAGTGCACCTGGAGCCTGGGGTGGGAGGCTTGTTTTTCAGTAGATACTTTTTGATTGGTCAGTGGGTCCAGAAGGTTGTTACATTCTCTGAGCCAGGAAAAGGCTATATAATCCCTGATGTGAGACTTTGCTTTGGGGCTCACTTTGAGAAGTGTTCTGTGATTTGATCAGATGAGACTCTGGGAAGCCGTTGTTGAGAGCCCTCCAGCTTTGAAAAACCCAGATGTTGATTTGGTATGGATGTAATGGTTGGACAGTTTGGAAATCTGTCTACTTGATCTGTTTCTCTGTCTTGATAATTCTGTCTGTAAACTCTGAAGGTCGGCTGACCTTTTTTCCCTGAACTAGGTAAATGATACATATTTGACTGATTAAAGTAAGCTTGTTAACCCATTTTGAGTTGCTTTCCTTTAACAAAGCAGACCCAAGAACCTGTGTTGGCAGCCACCCTGAGGACACTTGGGGTGCTTGCTGATACAGTTGTCTAGGCTCTTTTTTGATTATGGATTTCAGGTAGTCCAATAATTTTAAAATTATCTCTCCTGGATCTATTTTCCAGGTCAATAGTTTTTCCAACGAGATATTGCACTTTGCCTTCTATTTTTTCATTTGTTTGGATCTGTTTTATAATATCTTGATTTCTCATAGTCATTAATACGAGAGACCATAGAGTCACTAGAATTTATTGAGTAGAGAACTGACACAGTTGAAAATCACTTGGTCATCTTTGTGAATGACTGGCTTGGGTCAATATAGCCATATGCAAATTGGTTCCAAAACCTTTTCAAAAGCCATTGGCATCGCTGCTTAAAGAATGTTTTTCAAGGGGCAGCTAGGTGGTACAGCGAATAGATCACCAGCCCTGGAGTCAGGAGGACCTGAGTTCAAATTTGGCCTCAGACACTTAACATTTACTAGCTATGTGACCTTGGGCAGGTCACATAAACCCAACTGCCCTGCCTTCCCTCCTCAAAAAAAAAAAAAAAGCAAGAATGTTTTTCATGAATACAGACTAACCAGAACATTTGGCATCATTTAATGGAAATGTAATATAAACTTTATCATATGACAGCAGCATGGTGTAGTGAATAGGTCACAGGGCTTGAACTTAGGAAACTTGGGCTTAATTCCCACCTCAGACATTTGCTAGCTGTGTGATCCTGGACAAGTCACTTAAACTTTCTGTGCCTCAGTTTTCTCATCTGTAAAATGAGCTCTCCGTCTATCACCCTACGATGAAACTGTCCCAAGATATCTCACTGGAAAGAATTCAACTCAGCACATCCAATTATAAAAAGTAACCTTTTGGCCTTCAACTCTCTGGATTAATATAAAACAATGCAACTTTACTAAGAATGTAGGACTGCTTCATTCTGTTTGAAGGAAGTGATTTTTTTCTTCAGCTTAGACTACATGCTACAGTTTTGCTTTTATGTGCCAATTTTTTGGAACAGCTCTAAAACTAACATCATGAAACGTGAGTTATGTGTCCACAGAGGATTGTTTAAATTTCCTGAGGGAGCTTTATCCTCACCCACACCATATGGAGAGTGGTGCTTCAGCTTCCACTGCAGGAAAGTTACCTGAATATATTTAGTTTGGGGTGAACTCCAGCTTCCTCAATCCATTCAGATGCTTATCAGCCCTCAATGACAAGTTTTCTTCTCTTGCCTCTTTTTCAGTTAACCACTGGTGAAAACTTTTAATCCGTTATACTGATGAACTTTTAACTTTTTTTTTCTAAAAGCCAGATGGAACAGCAACATGCAACACAGACGGTAAACCTTTGACTAAGAGTTGCTATCTTTGGAGGTATTTCTGATTTGTCATAGTATCCTTAATGAACTGTTCATTTCCTTCACATCACATTAAAGAAAAAAAGTTCTCCTGGTTATTTTTCTGTCACAGTGGCTCACTCTGCAGTTGCTTGTGGTGAGGTGATTTCAATTTCCTCATGCTGTTATTTTAAGTGTGTATAGACTCATTTCCCTCAGTATTACATGGGGTCAGTTTTGTTTACTGGGCTCTTCAAAAATGCTTGTTATTTTCTCTCTTAAGTTCCCAAAGACAAAATTTTTCTTGCCTCTGCTTCCTTTTGTCCTACTTCGCTTATTTCATCCTTGATAACCAGTGTAGGCTACTCAGTCATAACTCAAGATCTTCTAAGTGCTACTATGTCTTATTTGGGAGACCACCCCCTCCCACACTTCACCACCACAAGAATTGAAAGACTCCTAACAATATCCATTAGTCATCAGAGTCTTCTCTTTGCTCATATCACTATCGAATTTGCTGTCTGCAAAAAAATGATCTTTGCTAACATGCAGTAGCCCTTCATAATTGCCCTTCTACCTTCTGTCACTCTTCTGGCTTAGGTTAAATTTAATGCAACTGCTTTATGAGATCAATTTATCATCTTGTTAGTAGCATTCTTTCTTCTTCCCTTTCTGTCCTGGAGAACAGGCCATGATGGCAAACCAGCATGTGTTAAATAACTGTACTAGAAAAAACATTTTCTATGACGTGGGACTTCTCAAAACTAAGCATTTTCTGTGTTAAGGAGGGTTCAGGTTTAGAGATGGAGGATTTGTATACTGTTCCAGGAATAAAACTGAAATGAATAATGACAATGCATTTAGTTAGTATAGTAATCTGAGGCTAAAAGTTTACACAGTTTGCCACAGAGGTAAGGAGGGAACGCATTTTAAGCATAGGCAACAGCCAGCACAAAGGCATGAAGGACAGAGATGAAATATGTTATATGAGAAACTTCAGGAAGGTCAGTTTGGCTGGGCCATGGAGGGTGGAAAGTACAGTAGTGCTTTTTAATTTAATATCGAATAAATATCTAAATCTGTGATTCCACATAAGGAAGATATTATGGGTAGGTGACTACCAGTTTAGAAAGAGATTTTAGGGCTAAAATGACACCTATGAACAATAACCAGTAATTCTAGGAATCTTTTAAGCAAGTGACTGCTCTCCTTGTCAGAGAAACAGCAGAGGAACCACAAAACAAAGAAGAGAGACCAGTTCCTAGCTGAATAGTCACTGCATCCTTTAGTCTGTTTACAATCTGAACTAGGCACATTATGAACCTTCAGGGACATTTCATTTTTCTATATTCACTAAAGTTTATTCTTTAGATCTTCCTGAAGGTTGGAAGCAAAATAATTCATCCTGCAACCCTAAATGTATGTCTCACGTATACACAGAGCTAGTAAGTGTCAGAGCCAAGATTGGCACCCAAAAGAACAGGAAATTCAGGGGAATTCAGGAGTGCTACCTGATGTCAGAAAAGACTAGTGAGGTTTAATGAATCTAAGGTACTGTAGTCAGAGAGAATTTCAGACTCAATCTATTTATTTATGAACAATAAGCTTGTTCCCTATTGTTGATAACCAGAGCTATGTGAAATCAATGGGTTACTTAAGGAGGCTTCCTCTCTGTTACTCTGCACCCTTAAAATATATGATACAGGGAAAATCAGAGAGAGAGAGAGAGAGAGAGAGAGAGAGAGAGAGAGAG
>NW_027186304.1:32216707-32264789 GCF_028583685.1 Petaurus breviceps papuanus | reverse complement strand
AAGGAAGGAAGGAAGGAAGGAAGGAAGGAAGGAAGGAAGGAAGAAACAATACATTTTAACCCCTAGTCAGAGTTCAACTGCACTCAAATCAAACAATACCCATTAGAATATAAGCTCCTTGGGGCAGAGTCAATATCATGTTATCAGGATTAGTCCCTTGAACATTGTAAGTACCTAATAAATACTTGTCCAATGAATGTTGCTGAGATAAGATTTCAAAGAATCATAAGATCATGGATCTAGACCCAGAAGGAAACTTAGAAGTCATCTAGATCAATCACCTCATTTTACAGGTAAAGAATCCTAAGATCTTATATCTTTTAGGGGTGAAATATAGCCTTCATTGGCATGCTGACCTGTGTAGGACTTTCCAAATAACAGACTTTAATAAATACTTGTTGACTTAGTGAATGTTCAATCTCTGCTTCTCCACTAGCTTCTTCACTTGCTTACAAATGTATTTATCCCTCCCCATTCAGAATAAGCTAGATGGCATAGTGCATAGAGTGCTAGACCTGGAGTCCTGAAAATCTGCATTCAAATTCCACACTTACTAGCTATGTAACCCTGGTGAAATCACTTGGCCTCTGTCTCGTGTCTTTAGTCATAAAATGGGGATGATAATGGCACCCACCTCTGAGAGTTATTGTGAAGACTAAATGAAAGAAAAGTAAAGCACTTAGCACAGTGTCTGGCACATAGAAGAAACCTGATAGATGCTTAATTCCTTCCTTTTTCCAGCTTCCTCTTGATTCTGCTATCCTTTTAAACTACCATTTCATCTCCCCTCTTTCTCACTGCCAGATTTCTTGAAAAAGTTGTTTACACAGGAATCCTCCACTTCATCACCCATTATTTCATCAACCTCTTGTAATCTGGGTTTCATCTGCAATACTCTACTGAAAAAACTTTCTTACATGTCATCAATTAGCTCTTAAATTCTCACATTCAGTGGCCTTTTTCAGTCTTCATCATCCTTGATCTCTCTGTAGCTGTCAACACTATTGTTAGGAACTTCCTAATATCCCTTTACAGCACCTCATTACTTCTTAGCTATTTGGAAGGGTGATACAGTAATGTCTCCCTTCCTCTCTATTTGCTTCACCCACAACATTAAGTAAAAATAGCAGTAATAAATCATGTTACTGGAGTAAGAAATTAGCTTTCTAGTGCTAATAGAGCAGGATTTCCTTAATTCCTCTGAGGACTTTTTCTTAAAAAGAGGCAACCCCTCCAAAAAATGACCACAAGATAGGATATACATACAAGATGTAGTATCCTCCAAATTCCAGCAGGATCTGAGGAATGAGCTACAGAAAATATGGGGAAAAATGGAATATCCCTGAAGGTTTACAATATGCCTAGTGCATATAAAAAATAGAAGAAAGAATGTAGGGACTATTCAACTGGGAACTGGTCTCCTTTGTCTCCTGTGACTCCTCTCCCATTTCTCTGATAAGTAGAGCAGTCACTTGCTTAAAAGAGTCCTAGAATTACTAGCTATTAAAGGGATGAATTTAGCCCTAAAATCCTTTCTAAATCATTAATCATCTACTTGTAACATCTTCCTTATGTAGAATCACTAATTTAGAATTAAAAGGGATCTTAGATGTCATCTACCCCAACTGCTTCATTTTATACATACGGAAACTGAGGCCCAGCGATGTTTAGTGGCTTTCCCAAGGAGACACAGAGAGTAAATGATAGTAAAAGAATTACCTGCTTCCATAAAAAGCTCAGGTTTTTTTAGTCCAAATCCAATGTTCCTTTCTACTGCATCATGTTGGCTTCCATCTCTTGACTTTTGAAATTTTACCCTTTTTTAAAAGCCCAATCCAAGGTTACCTCCTTCACAAAGTCTTCCTTTATACCTTCAGCCAATAACTACTTTTCCCCCTCACACAGCACTTACTGTACCTCTCTCTATTACACTTGGGTATTAATTTGTGCTACAATTATTTGTGAATGTTTTACCTACTAGACTGTAAGTTACATAAGAGTGGGGACTACGTTAGATCTCATCTTTGCATCCCATTTACTGCTGAGCACAGTGATCTGCTTACTGTAGGTGCTTAACAAATGTTTGTTGAATTGAATTCACTTAGGTTGTTTTTATTGGAATTGAATTTTGAGGAGCCAAGTTTCCAACAGCTTTAGGTCACCATTACAACCTTAGAGTTCAAGTGAGTCTTCTTTCACCCTTTTCTTCTCAGAATACTACACAGTATGGTTTTCCAGCTCCCTCTCATATTAGTGAGATGTTATCCTTTATATATGAAGATGCTACTACAGACTCATTAACTATCAAAATGAATATAACTTGAGTTGCTTTTCCAATAATGCATAGATGAGTAGGGAATCATCCTCCTACTTCTTCTTCCTCTCTCTCTCTCTCTCTCTCTCTCTCTCTCTCTCTCTCTCTCTCTCCATTCATTTTGGGGAGAGCTCTGTCCAAACTAACAGTACAATCTATAGCCATGAAACAATGGAAATCTTGCTGAACCACTGCCCTTGGCCTCATTAGCTCAGCATTCTAACTGTGCTAACCAGCCAAAGACACACCTCACATTAGAACTAATAATGTCAATTAGTATCAGGATTGTCATCCAGCCAAAAACCTTGACTTGACAGAGCTAGCATCTGTTACTCACCCTTAAAATAATGATTAACAATGAAACTAAATACAACCTTCTTGATAAATCTCACTGTGTAAAAATGGAAAAGCACTATAAAAAGGGAATACTGACATATGCAAAAAGCTGTTGTGCTTACCATGGTTGAAGAATTCAGACTCATACCAACATTTTAGAAAGACTGCTGAAACCAAATATGGATCCCACCTAAAAGATTTCCCTTTCTTATCCAACTCTCAAAGCTAACTAAGCACACACAAAACATGCTTTGTCTCCCTCATATATTTAGTGTTTTGGTAGAGGCTGAAGAAAAAGGATTTAAATTAGTGACATTTTAAATAGGACAATTAGCTATTGTATTACAACACAATGTTAATCTAACAACAAATATGTAATTTAATCAGGCCCATTCTAAAATTACTCTAAAAAATGATAGAACATGCATTTTATATGTAATTTTGCTATTATTCCCTTTTTCTCTCCTGGCAGAATTAGGAAATTTATGTCATATAGATCAACCAGTTGGTTAATAAGCATTTAATAGTCATTTCCTATGCAACAGGCTATGTGCTAAGTACTGAGGGTAAGAAGAGTCTGGTTCAGTAATTTGCCAATGGTAAATTATCAGAGCCTTTTGAAAACTCAGAATTCTAAGTCTCTATAGATTAGGGGAAAAAAATCAGTTATGCTATTTAGGAGGTTGGATGGACCTCAGTCTCAGTAATGCCCTTCTTAAACCATAGTGCCCAGGGCTAATACAGGTAGAGTACAGTAGGGCTGTCTCTTCTTTATTTGGAAGCTGTGCTCCACTTACTAATGCCCAAAATTGAATTTGTTTGTTTTTTTTGGGGGGGGAGGGGGTTGGCTGCTACAAATGTGTACTCCACATAAAACTCATAGACATTTTTCAGAACTACTGTCAGACCATGACTCCCCCATTTTATATTTGTGAAGTTGATTTTTGTAGCCAAGTATAAGACTTTATTATTTCTATAGTTACATTTTGAATTTTATCATATTAGACTTAGCCTAATACATCAGCCTATTGTATGCCAACTCTCTCATTGCTCTCTGGTAGCTATTCCTCCCAGCTTTTTATTATCTGCAAATTTAATAATCATATCATCTATGAATAAAAATGTTAAACAACACAAGGCCAAGCACAGATTCCAGGGGTACTCCACTCAAGAACTCCTGCCTTGTTGACATTGACCCACTGACAACTACTCTTTGAGTCTAGATATCCAATGAACTCTAAGTCCATCTGATTTTATTATTGCCTAAACCTATGGTGTCAAACTCAACTAGAAATGGGGCAATTAAACCATTCATTAGGATCCCTGCAGTCACAGACTAATTTAGGAAACCACATATTAACATTATCTGTGTTTCATTATATTTATTTTGTTAAATATTTCCTAATTACATCTTAATCTGGTCTGGGCTATACTCTGGAGCATTGGCCACTGTGTATTAGATACTTTTCATCTAAATCAAATTTACCTATCTTTACTACTAGGATAGGATGAGGTAATTTATTCAAAGATTTGCTAATGTCTAAGGAAACTACATCCATGGTGTTCCCTTCATATAATTCAGCAATCCTGTCAAAAAAAGGAAATGCAGTTAGTGTAACATGACATGTCCTTGAGGCCATGTAGACTTTTTGCGATCCCTTCTTTCCTTCCTTGACATTCACCAATTATCTCTTTAATAATCCATTCTAGAAGGTTCCCAGGGATCAAAATAAAGTTCATTTTATCACATTGTTGGCCTACT
Organism: Petaurus breviceps papuanus; assembly: GCF_028583685.1. NCBI lineage: Eukaryota > Metazoa > Chordata > Mammalia > Diprotodontia > Petauridae > Petaurus > Petaurus breviceps. Next base: position 32,260,377 of record NW_027186304.1, on the reverse strand, counting down.
CTACTCTCTTCCTTTAAAAAAATAAAAACAAAAAGTTCAGAGAAGGGGAAGTGTGACATTTGCCCTTTTCTGAGCTTATGGTATCTCTCCTGTGTTTGACGATCTTTCAAATACCCCTACAGTGACTCTGCAAACAACACCAAGTTCTTTCAGTACTGAATCTGCAGTACTTCTGGACCAGCTCTGGACCAGCTGGCTTGAATTTATCAAGGCCAACTAGGTATCCTCTTACTATGTCTTTACATATAGTAGCTATTAAATGTGTAAGTTATTTTTGTTCTTTCATTCCTAGTGCAAAGGTCATTCTCAAGAAGTTCTGTTTTTACTCTATTATTACTTAATATTGTCCCATTGACTCCAAAAGAACTTGTCTGCTTTCTTTGATCTTCTTATTACTCCAAAAAAAATCCTTTTTAAATTTTTTTTCTTTATTTCTTTTTTGGAGGGGGGAAGACAGGGCTATTGGGGTTAAGTAACTTGCCCAAGGTCACACAGTTAGTAAGTGTTAAGTGTCTGAGACTGGATATGAACTCAGGTCCTCCTAAATCCAGGGCCGGTGCTCTACTCACTGTGCAATCTAGCCACCCCCGTTTGTTTTTTTTTTAATAGTTGTCCTTAACCTTCCTTTTTAGCCTCAGGTCATTCTGAGCTTTAGCATTTCTGACAACTTTTTACAGCACTGCACCACAGTCATGGTCATTTTCGGTTGTCTGGCCTTACTTACAGTTTTTGTATATTTTTATTTTTTTTAAAGCCTAAGATGGCTAGTGAATTCACTGTACTCCACTTTGATATATTTAGATAAATTGCATCTTTCTTACTCAATAAAATTGTTCACATATTTTTGTCTTTAGTACTTCATTCTTGAGTATCTCTTAGCCTTCCTAGATTGGATTCTCCTAAAGCACGTTACTTCACAGAAATTTATCTCTCTTTCCTCTAAAGTCTTTGAAATCTGCTTTCCCATAATCCCATAGTCTGTCAAACTATGTCTAGATTTCCTTTCCATTTGTATCATGAACTCAAATAAAGAAATTATTAACTGCTTTGCTTTTGTGGGGAGAGAGAAAAAGAGAGAGAGAGAATGTCTTCATAGACAACATAGAGCTTATGAAGGAGAATAATGCACAATAAAGGTAGAAAGATAGTCTAGAACCATATGTGGAAGTCCCAAGATATGAGGCTGACTTTACATATTATTCTAGAAGGAATAGGAAGCTACTGAAGGCTTTTGAGGAAAGGAATTATATGGTCAGATATTTTTTAGGAAAATCATTTTTATTATTGTATAAAGAATGGATTAGAAAATTGAGAGTCTGGAGGCAGAGAAGCAAGTTAGAAAGCATTATAATAATACAGGAGGTAAGTCATAAGCTTCTGAACCATAAAGTATCCATGTGAGGAGAAAAAAATGTTGAGGGATTGGGGAATTGTGGGGGGAAGACTGATTAAACATGGAATGGGGTAGAATGAGGTAATGGACAAAATAAAATCCAAGATGACTCCAAAGTTTTGATCCTTAGTCTCACCAGGAAAACACAAGTGTCACTAACAAAATTGGATAGCTGGGAGGAAGTTCATGTGTAGAGAGGAAAGATAAGGAGTTCAGTTTTGGACATATGGAGCTTAAGATGCTAGCCAAGCATCCATATTGGTTTGCTCAACAGGCAAAAGTTGAATTGAAGTTGAAAGGAGAGATTAAGGCTGGATATATACATCTGGAAATCAACTGCGTAGAACTGAGCATTCACCAAAGGGAATATGTAGAGAAAGAAGAAAAGTAAGTTGAGGACAGCTTTGAGGGAAACTATCTTAATTTATAGACTGAGTTTCTTCCATAAATACATACTCCATCCCCGGTCTTCAGAATCAATAAAGGTGTTGGAGCAGTGCACACTTTAACAGAAAGTTATTGTATAATCATGCAAAAAGTGTTTATTGAAATAAATTGGAGATTTTAAGAATAGTTATAGATTGGCATCAGTCAATTAGTATAATTAAGTATAGTTCTTTTCAAAAGCAAGGTCATTGAAATTAGGAATTACATTAGATGAAGTGGAACATTGGACATAGACTGACATATACCTCAGACTTTGAGAATAAATCTCAGCAAGTTCAGAGGAAGGATAGAGAATAAGTATCCCACTCATTAAAATGCTACTGGTCAGCCCAAGAGTGATGGAAAATTCTCAAGAATGAAATTTTGAAGGCAAAAAGGGAATTTCTAATGCGGTTGAAAAATTGGAATGCCAAAGAGACCAACATGCATGTACAAGGAACTCACAAACCAATTTATATTTTTTAAAAATATGTGGAGAAGATGGAAACAAAAACAGGTAATGAGAATGAATATGAATTGACTAGCATCAAGAATGGAAAAGCTCTGAATTAGTCAAGGTTGGCATGAAAAGTTGAAGTCAACAAAAGGGACTTGATAAAGGGTTTTTATTTTTTTAATATATATTGAGGGAAAGGGGCAGATCAGAGAGAGGATAGGACTAGTAACCAGAGTGGATGGGGAAATAGAAACAACGGAGAGGAGATAGAGCTTCTCAAATCTCATTTCTTCTATGTTCTCTGCCAAAGAAAATTATCTTGGCTCTAGAGATAAAGGAACTAAATCAGATAAGCATGGAGACAAAATCTAGAAGGGAGAATCTAGTTGCTAAATGGTTCAGTGGATAGAGTGCTGGGCCTGAAGTCAGGAAGACCTGAGTCAAATACAGCCTCGGACGCTTACTAGCTTACTACATAGTTATTAGTGTGACCCTGAGTAAGTCACTTAAAGTCTGTTTGCCTTAATCCACTGGAGAAGAAATGGGCAAACTACTTTACTTTCTTTAGGGCAGGTAGGTGGCACAGTGGATAGAGTGTAAGGCTTGTAGTCAGGAAGACTCATCTTCCTGAGTTCAAATCTGGCTCCAGGCACTGGACCCTGCGCAAGTCATTTAACTTTGTTTGCCTCAGTTGCCTCATCTGTAAAATGAGCTGGAGAAGGATATGGCAAACCACTCCAGGATCTCTAGCAAGAAAACCCAAATGAAGTCATGAAGAGTCAGAGACAATAGAAAATGATTGAACAAAAGGAGCTAAAGATGAATTCAAGTCACTTCCAGCCACTTCACCCATATGAACTACATTGTTGGATACCAAAAGAACTGCTCATCCAACTGTCTGTAATATCTGAAAGATCATGGAAAATGGGAGAAATACCACAAAGCTGGAAAAGGGTAAAAAAAAAGACTAAAGTTTATAAACTATAGATTAGTTCATTTGACTTCAAATCATGGGGAAGGGAGTTCTAGAATGAATTCTAATCTTATTTCCTCTTTTTGCTAAGATGACTTAAATTGGTAGATGATAGAAATGTTATAATAGGCATAGTTTATCTAGATTATAGCAAAGCACTTGATAAAATACCTGATTCTATTCTTGTGGAAGAGACAGAAAACGGGCTAGATCACGGATGCAAACGGGGGCCACCAATGTTTTTCAGTAGTTGAAGTGAATTAAAATGTAAATTTAGAAATACTTTTTAAAAATAAATAAAAACACAACCGAATATAGACAATGTTAATGTGTGATTGGAGCTGACAGAGATCCTTATGTACAGTTTAGTGACTCCTAATTCTATTTCAGTTTGACATCATTGGGCTAGATGAAAGTATAATAAAATGGATTCACAACTGGTTTAATGTCCAGATTCAAATAGTAATCATTCATGATTTCATGTCCACTTGGAAGGTGATCTCCAGTGAAATAGACTAGCATCTCTGCTTGGACATGTGCTATGTACGTTTTTAACAGTGACTTGGATGAAGGCACAGATATCATCCTTACGAAATTTGAAGGTGACACAAAGCTGGAAAGACAGATACCATATAGAACAACAGTTAAAATTCAGAAACACCATGACAACTTTTGAGTTTATCTTCTAAGATTAAATATAATATGGTAAAGATAAAGTCTTAAAAATGGGTTCAAAAATTGGCTACACTAATATGAGATAAGAAAGGCATACAAGTATGACAATTAGCTTTAAAAAAAAAAGTGGACCATAAGTTCAACAGGGTGACTTGTCAGCTAAACAAAAAAATTTTAATGAAATCTTAGAGAGATTTTGAGAAACCTTGAGAAACATTGTGAAACAAATCTTCCAGGAATAAGAAGGTGATAAATCCTACTCTGCCCTGATCAGACCAAATCTGGAATATGTTTTATTCTGGGAAACATATTAAGGAAGGATATTGATAATCTTGAAAGTATACAGAGAAAGATGGTTAAGAAGGTGAAGGGACTCAAGTGATGTCAAATGGCTGAAGGAACTGGGGCTATTTAACCTGGAAAAGAGAGAACTCTTCTGATTGCTGTCTTCAAATAGAATAAAGATTAGACTTGTTCTCTTAGGCCTGTGAGGGCAGAGCCAGAATCAATAAATGAAAGCTGCTAAGGAGGAAATGTTAGGATTGATGTAAGAAGGGGGAGTGGAAATTTCCATAAATGGAATGGGCTGGCTCTGAAACTCTTAGATTCTGTCTCATTAAGGGAGATAAAATTAAGGTTGGCTAACCACCTGCTAAGCATGTTATTGTGGAAACTCTATTTTGTCTGTGTTTAAATGGTTACTGAAATCTTCTCCCCCTCAAAAACTCAGATTCCGTTCTAGTTTAAAGAACTCTTCACCCCTACAAGCATTCTGTTTCTGACTTAGGCTATCAGGTCCTCTGACAAATTATTCCAAGGCAAGATCAAACTGGATCCCTCATGAACTCTTTTAAGAGTAGGCCAGAATAAATTCAAACTAAAAACTAAAATCTTGAGTTCCTGAGATGTGCCTAAAGCTAACCCAGTACTGAATCCGTTTTTTAGAGTCAGAATTTAATAAAGACCCAAGGTCAGAAGTCAACTTGGTAAGGGAAGAATAAAGTATGGACAAGGATTTTTTGCTCTATCCTGAATTAGGCTGATCCTCTGACTTCAGGTTATTTACATGACAGCTAGCTGGTACCCTGGATAGAACAATGGAACTGGAGTCAAGAATACCTGAGTTCAAATCCAGCTCAAATACCTCCAAGCCATGTGAGTCTATAAGCATGTCACTTGCCCCCTGTCTGTCTCAGTTTCTTCATCTGTGGGAAAAAAAGAAGAAGAAGAATATTTACTTCCCCAAGTTGCTGTGAGGATAAAATGAGACAATATGTTTAAAGCATTTTGCAAATCTTAAAAGAGTTATATAAATGCTGGCTCTTATTATTAACATCTGTCTCCTTAACTTTGGTGTTAGCTGAACAATCTCCACTGTGCTCTATGAAAAGGGATATGAAGCTGCCCCCCATTAAATGTGTGATTTCATCTCACAGTTGCCGACAAGGGTTAGTCATTTTTTGTAGCAGCAAACTGCTTGCTAAAGAGCAGGATTGGAGAATTCAGAGAACAGATGTTTTGTGACTAAATAGGGCCATATCCAAATACCCACTCCATTTTTCTGGCTCCCTCATATAATTATGTTTAGTAAAGATGTTTAACAGAAATACTATTGGTGTAATTTGACTGCATCAATTGAACAGATCAGTCTAGACACTTTTAACAAATTCATAAAAACTCACATTGATTATATAAAACAAAATACATGGCTTCCCTAGACAATATTCTATTTGTCCCAAATGATAAGAAATAAGTAATAAAACATGAAGAAATAAAGTGGTTTTATAATTATTCACTCTACTTACACACACACGCACACACACATACACACAAACACAAACACACAAACCTCCATGTCAGTGCAAGCAACTGGGGCCAAATTATTATGTGATTTCAACCCTACTTTAGTCTATTAATAAAAAGGGAACAAATAAAACAATTCAATTTTCTCCAAAAGGAAATGCAGTGCTGCCTTACTTATAATTAAAATTTCTGAAACCTGGAATTTGATTGCACAGGATTTCCTTGAGAAAACCTACTTGAACTGACATACCTTCACTCTGCTAGTTGCTGTCTCACAATTCCTTTGAAATTCAAGACCAGTCTGTCAGGGCCCTTTATTGTGATTCAATGTGATTGACATGGCACTGTGCACTCTAGGGTCTTGGGGAAAAGATTTAATTTCCTTGGTGCTACCAGGTCTGTCAGATACCGTCATCCATCATATTTTGTCCATGGGTTCTACGGGCATTGTCTCTGAATGGTTTTACCATCATAAGTAGTTGCCCTCACTGTAGCTGCTTTTATGCAAATGACTGCCTGGATTAGCCATCAATAATTTACATGGAAAAGAGCACATATAGTTTACATATGTGTATATATCTGTGTTCTATTAAGAGGTTGTTCAAACCAAAGCAGTTTGAATCACTATGGAGATAATGTTCTTCCACAGCTGTCTGGAGAAAATGAGATTTTGCCTTTCTGCTACCTGGGTAATGTGGGATGGCTATTTCAGGATAACAGATGACAACTCTTTCATAAAGCATATCTTTCATTTAGTCAATAAAAATGTCCTCCCACCTAGTCCACCCACACTAAACAATCAATAGAAATGAAATTTTCGTCTACACAGGCTGAAAATAGTGGAGCCAAAAACAAGAGAGGAAGTTAAAGGGCTGTAAAATATGAAATTTTCATTTCATTTAGCAATGTTTTAGTTGAGAAAGCATGTAGACCTATATGGGTGTTTTCACCCTAAATTAGGAACATTGTTTAATATGTTTAGAAGTCATTCTTTCTAAGATGTAATGCTAAGCTGCTTTCATATGAATATTATTGTCTGTGATCAGTTCAGTCAAATTCAAATTACAGAGGCTAATGAGGCCAGCTCTGTACATTCATTCAGTACCTGAATAGGCCAGTTAGATTGTCTTTGGTCTGAGGGGCAGAGACTGTACTGCTTTCCAGGCAGTCGGGCTTTGTTGTTGTGGTGTTGTTTAAAATGGAAATCAGTTGAAAGGACCGAGCTCTGATGGGTCAGAAACAACCTAGGGTCATGGAACTGGAAAGAATTCCAGAGTTTAAGTCCCAGTCGTGCTCTAGCCAAAAAACTCTCTAAAACATAACCAACAAATGGCTATCTATCCTCCCAAGGTGATAGGAACACAGTATCTCCCAGGGCTTTTTCTTCTGACCTGTTCTATTTGTTGGGAAGTTTTTCCTAATATTGAGTTGGAATCTGTCTCCCAATAACTGTTACTACCCTTTGGTGCTGGTTTTGCCAGAAAGGACTCATGGTATATGGCAGAGAATACTGATTTGGAGTCAGAGGAGATGAGTCCAAGTGCCTGTGTCAACTTGAGAAAGTTACTTAATCTCTCTGGGCCTCAGTTTCCTCATCTCTAAAGTGAAGATGTTGGATGAGAGCATTTCTAGGCTCCTTCCTAACCCCTAAATCAGGCCTGTACAACCTGTGGCACAGCAAAGGATTTCAAGCGACCTTTGAAAAATGTAGATGCCACCCGAAATCTTTTGGCATGCATGCAGACCATAAGCTGGTCCCAGGTCATACAAGCCTGCCCTAAACCCATTGCTTTCTACTTGCAAAAAACAATATATCATCATTATCATTGAAAAGAATTGTTTTCTATGGAAATTTCTACATAAGATATCACAGAGACAAAAATATAAATAGAGAACTTGGTGGTCAAAATAGTGTTATCTAATGTGTTAATAACAATGACAAACATTTGTTAAGCACCTTCCTGAGTAAAGAGTGTTGTGGTGGTGCTGAGGGAAATGTAAATTTATATAAGATAAGAAATATGCCCTCAGAGAGCTTATAGTATAATAGAGGGTTGAGAAACTAATATAGTAATTAATTAGTTAATTAATCAATGTTAATATTGCATGATAACTGTATATGAGAGATGCAGAATGGAGTAGTAAAGAGATGGTTTTGGAGTCAGGAAGACCTTGGTTCAAATGCTGCCATTGAAACAAACTGACTGTGCCAACTTGAACAAGTCATCTCTCGGTACTATAGGTAGAACTCTAAGACTAACATATGGAGAATGGTTTCTAATATCTTTTGGTAGAGGGAGCATCTTTAACAAGACTACAACATTACACCAATGAAATCCTAACTCTGGATCCAAAAAATGAATTAAAGTTTTTTTTTTTCTTAAATGCTTTTCGGGGCAGCTAAGTGATGTAGTGAATAAAGCACCAGCCTTGGGGTCAGGAGCACCTGAGTTCAAATCCAGCCTCAGACACTTGACATATGTACTAGCTGTGTGACCTTGGGCAAGTCACTTAACCCCAATTGACTTGCCTTCCCTCTTCCAAAAAAATGCTTTTGAGTATAGAGACATAAGGTCATTTCACCAAAAAGACAAATCAAGGAAGGTTTCATGGAGGAAGCAACGGCATTTCTGTGATGTTTCAAAGGATGTGGAAGATTTCAAGCAGCAAAGAGAAGGTCTATTGAGGACATTCCAGGAAGAGAAAACAGCTTGAGAAAGGGCACAGTGGTAACAGTTCAGTTTGCTTAGGGAATATAAAATGACCCCTCTGCCTGTGGTAGAGTATGTGTGGAGGGAAGTAACTTATGAAAAGGTAGAAAAGACAGAGTGATGTCAGATGGTGGAGGGTCTTGAAAACAAGGTAGAGGAGTTTAAACTTTACTCGCTACATAATAGAAAATCAATGAATAGTGTTTTTTAAGCAGTTGGGGTTAAGTAACTTGCTCAAGGTTATATGGTCAGTTATTTTGTGTGGGTGCCAAGTATCTGAGGCTGGAACCGATACCAGGTCTCCTGACGCCAGGGCCAGCACTCTTACTCACTGTGCCACCTGGCCGCCCCCAATGAATAGTTTTGAGTAAAAGAATGACATAACTAGATCTATGTAAAAGGAATATTAGTTTAGTGGCAGCAAATGTTGGTATGAAGGATGGAACAGAGAGACAAGAAGCAGAAAAACCTGCTAGGAAAGTATTAGAATAGTCTTTGTGGGTGGTAGGTCAGGAGGGCCTCTCCTAGCATTCTAGTATTGGGAATAGGAATAGGCTAGGTAAGCTGGCATCTTTACAGAGACAGAATGAATAGGACTTGGCCGTTGATTGGCTTTAATAAGTACCTGGGAGAGAGAAAAGTCAAAGATAATCCACAAATACGGAAGACAGGGTGAATGCTGGCATCATGGAGAGCTATAACCTGGCATTCTGCTTCTCTTCTATCTCTTTTATCTCTCCTGGCCCAGGCTTTTGATTTGTCAGAAAAATCTTACGTACGAAGACTGTGACTACTCAAGCATTCTTGTGAGATCCATTTTTTTTTAATAAATTGGAAGAGGCTCAGCACGTGAAGATGCCCGACAGGTTCGATGATGGATGAACCTGCTCCAAGAGCGCTGTAATATTCAGTGAGCATGCACAAGGGCTTAAGCAAGATATCACCCCATTCTGGGGAGGTCAGTCTGTGCTTGGAGTCTTAAAGGATGGGATATTAATGTCTATCTAATTGGTGAATTTATCAATGCAGCATTGCCAGTAAACAGCCAGCCATCTGGACCCAGAGGTTTGTGATTACTGCTGATTGTCAAAACAATGGCATTTCACTGACCTTAAGAAATTGAATTTAAAATTCTTGCGTTGCTTACCATATAGATATAAAGTATTAGAAAAGACTAAAGTTCTAGGTCTGAGAATTGCTTTCTGTCTTTCAGGTTTCATTAGAATCATGTCTGACCTGAGAATGTAAGGACATACAAAATCTTAAAAGCTATCTGGGAGAGATGAGTGAAGGAAGGGAGACAGAATTCCAATTACAGTCAAATGTAAGCCTTATAGGTATACTACATCTATCAGTCCGGGGCATGCTTGGCCAGTGGGCAGCCCTGTGGGGGAGTAAGTTGTCAGGGACTAAAAATGAATAACTGGAAGAAATGTAAGTCAAAAAGTAAGACTCAGAAACCAATCAGTTAACAAACCTTTATTAAGCATCCACTATATGTCAGGCATTATGCTAAGTCGGCATCAAGGTTTATGTCAGGAAGCAAAGTTGAAAATCAGAATAACCAGGCTATCAAATCCAGCCCTGGACATGCTGAAGCCCTGGAGATAGCATGTCCAGGGCTGGATTTGATATCGATCCAAAACCAGTAGACAAGGAGCTTTTACTGAAACAGACTGATCCAAGGGGAAAACCACAAGTTCATGCAAGAGTCAGCCTAGGAAAAAAGAAGCAGTGCAGGTCAGAACATCAGGGCAAGGCAAGCAAACAAATATTGGATGAAGAAAAGGGAGTTGGTAGGATGGAGAAAAAGCAGGAGATAGAGGTTCTGAAAAGAGGAAGGTGGAAGAGATGGAGGAGGAGAGAGAAGGAAAAGGAGAGGTAGGAAGGATCGATAGGGACAGAGAAAGCAAGGGATGGAGAGATAAAGAGGAAGCATAAAAGAGAGGGAAAATAAGAAAATAGATGGAGGGAGGAGATGAGAAAAGAGGAATAGCTTACCAATGACCTGAATACCCCTGCTAAATTAGGGCCAGTATGGGTAGGTAGGTGTGTCAACCAGTCACCTAACCACCTAGCACTCATTGGGGGCTATTGCCCCAATACTCTATTGTCATTAGCCAAATCCTGTATCAGTGTTTCAGGAAATAGCATTTGTCTTCTGCAACATTGCTAAGCATGGAGTAGAGGAAGCATTACATAATGTAAGGAGCCCTGGATTTGCAGACAACAGATATTCCCATTTTACCACTACTAATTGCTGCTTACGTGGCCTTGGCAAGTAACATATCCCTTTCACTTCCTCATCAGTCACCTGATGGGAAACAATGTGGGACAGTTGAGAGAGCACAGGGTCTGAGGTCAGAGGACCATGATTCAATTCCCATCCCTGATCCTTACTACCTATGTTGCCTTAGGCAAGTCATTTATCTCCCTTACCTTGTTTCTCATCAATAAAATGAAGGGTTGATCAAGATGACCTGAGTCTCATTCCATCTCTAGATCTCTGGTCCTGGGATATTACAGTTTCTCCTATAACAAAATTATCTCTAAGGTCTCTTTAAACTCTAAACCTTAGGAGCTTGTGAAACCTTAGGAGCCACAATTCTCTATGCAAGGAACAGTACAGAAAGTACAGCTTCACTCCAGAACACAGACAAATGCTCAAATATTATCTGAGACATCCCAACAATGTACTGACTTTCTCTTTTAATTTCCCACCTGGGAAGTTAACGCTGTCCAATGCGGGTAAGATAAAAAGCCCAGGACATCAGCATGAGAACACTATCAGGGAGGCACTTTTGTGGGGAAAGCAGGGTGAAGACAAGGAAGGTTTTCTATCTAATGTGTTATCTGGTCCCTTCCTATCTTAACTAATTACTCTCGATAATTAGGTCCTAAACTTTAATAGATTATTGAAGAAATGCAAGTGCTACTTATCTAAATTTGGCACTCTCTAAATTCATTGTGCTGAGATCAAACCTTGGTAGTTCCATCCCAGTTACAGCTCTCATTGACAGGTAGATTGCTATTTGCTGGTGATAACAGATTTCACATAAGTTTTCATCTGATAAGATAATGTCAGGAGATTGGTTTTTTTTAAATCAAATGTTATCCATTTCTACCCAAATGTTTGGCAAATATTGGTTGGATGGTTTTTTGATGGATGTGATGTACTCCCCAACCTCAAGGAGGTTACTATCTAGTTTTGGTAAATAGAGCTTACTTTTATGTGGTTCAGTCAGTCCTCTTTTCAGAACAAAATAAATTCACCTTCCTTAAAATATTTGAGGACAACCTGATACTTGATTCAAATGAATATTTGTTTTGCTTTTATTTTTCCATAAATCAGCTTACTAGTTTTGTAAGACAAAGAGATTTGTGATGAAATTTGAGTTTGTAATATAATTTGTGGACTAATGTTTTCATCAATTATAAAAGTCAAAGCATAGTCCAATACATTCAAGAGAATATGTGCCAAATTCCTGGATTCTTATACCACATCAAGAAATAAATCTAGGAACCTGGAAAAGTAGAGAATCCATAGAAAGTTCTCCAGGGAATACAATATAAAATGTATTCGATCAGAGTGTACCTGTTCTGGGGTTTCCTACAAGGTCTCTAATCCCTTACTTTCAAAAGCTTGTACCTCCTTGGTTTTTATGATAATATAAACTCATAGCTAATCCAAAGATGGAAGAGTCATGCCTAATGTAGATCTGCCCATGTTAGGATTAGGAAGGTGTAATATAATACCAAGCAAAGGCAACTTCCCAGGTTCAAAATACCAGCATAGGTGCTCTCTATTTTATTCAGTGACAAACCAAGAACAGAGAAGATCAAAACATGACATCATTCCAAATACAGCATTTACTAAGTGTGATTAAATAATCTCCAAGGACTACCCCACCCCAGGACCTTCCAATCATTCAATCAATTACAAAGTCCCTGTTCCAAATACTTCTCCACCCCAGGCTATACCTTAATTAAGTCCACCACAAAGCCCCTCTTCTCAAATGGAGATTAGTTTCCAAACAAGTAAACTACATTCATTTGTTCAACCACAGAACACAAAAAGGTCAAAAGTTCCCCACCCCTGGATCACAATTGAATCTACCCCAGAGTTACATCAAGTTTAAACACAGCACTTAATACCCAAATGGAGGTCTTTTCTTCATCTTGACAGGAGGCAAGTTCTCAGCAATCTTAGTTCCTGGGGAGACAAGGCTTAGCAAGGCCATAAGATACATTGCCAGTCCCTTCATGAATTCATCCTCTGTCTGTAGAACAGTCCTAGAACCCCTGAAAACATTAGCAAAGCCCTCTCTCAGGATTTCTGTAAACATACAACAAGAAAATCCTTCTTCAGGGCTTCTGAACCAACAGAAAGGCTCCCAGACCCCTGCAACAACAGCACTGTCCTTCACCAATGGACAGTATTCACTCTGTCTGCAGGACAGTCTCCAGACCCCTGCAACAACAGTACTGTCCCTCACCAGTGGACAGTATTCATTCTCTGTCTGCAGGACAGTCTCAGGGCTTCTTAGCGAACAGCCAGGTTCCAGGACTTCTTCAACAAAAGGACAGTCTTTCACCAGTGGACAAATCTGGCAAAATAACATCAAAACAGACAGACAAAGTACCAGCAAAACAGCCATGTCTCCTCAGTCCTTGGCAGCTCAGGGGGCAGGTCTCAAAAGTCCAGGGCAATTCAAAGTGGCCCTCCGCAATTCTCTTAGTCTCTCTCTCTCTCCACGAGGTGCTGCTTCCAAAAAAAAAAAATCTTCCGCCTCTCTCTTGTCTCTCCAAATCTACATCACCAGCTCCTCCCAGTTCAGGACTTTCTTTTCACATCAACAAGTCCATCCCACAGGTGGGATTAACAAACTCTGGGTTTTAACACAATCAATTTGAAAACCAAGCCAATACAGGGGAATCTTTAATTGCCATTACTATCACAGAAGGTTCAAAAATCTTCCTAAATAAGCCATCCTGAATCCTCCCTAAATAAATCTTCCTAAATGCTATCCAGTAGTATTAACCAGACTCTGAGTTCAATCTGATTGCCAAGTGATAATGAGAGTGTTTAACTCTCACTCATCGCCATTATTGATTTAAAATATTATCCCTAGCACAAGTTAACAAGGTTGTACCACCTATCCAATATGGACAGGATTATGAGGGACTCATGTTTCTCTCAACAAGCTCACACACACACACACGCACACACATACATATACACACAAGCACATTCACAACTATATACATTTGAATTTTAGTCTTGAATCTAATCTTGAAAATACTATGGATTATTTCAATCCAATAAGCACTACTACAAGTAATAATGATAACATTTATATAGTGACTTAAGGTCTGCAAAGAGCTTTACACATAATGTCTCTTTTGATCCTCATAACAACTCTATGAAGTAGATACTATTGTCCTCACTTTACAGATGAGAAAACTGAGACAGAAAGAGGTTAAATGACTTGCCCATGATACCACAGCTAGTAAGTGTCTAAAGCAAGATTTGAACTCTGGGCTTTCTGAATCCAAGCCCATTAAGCCATCTAGCCACTTTCTAGCTACCTTCGCATTTAATGGCTATATTTTTACACAAGACAAAAACTAAAAGGGGATGAGGTAGACCATCTGGTATATTGATTAGTCAATAAGCATTTGCTAAGCACCAGCTTTGTGCTAGACACTTTACAAATATTATCCACTTGATCTTCACAACAACATTGGGAAGTAGATGCTATTATTATCCCCGTTTTATGTTTGAGGAAATTGAGACAGAAAGAGATCAAGTGACTTTCCTAGAGTAACACAGATAGAAAGTCTCTGAGGTAGAATTTGAACACAGATCTTCCTAACCCCAGGCCCTGTGCTCCACTTATAGCACCATCTAGCTGCCTCTACAACACCCTGTCTTCAAAAAGCTTGGAACAGATCAGATCTAACTCTGATACATACAGGCTATGTGTGTGGGCCAAGGAACTTTCTGAGGCTCTCATGTTACAGAGCAAATGTCGATGTGCATTCCCAGAGAATTTCCTAATTGAAAGCAATCAACACTGTTGAAATCATAGGTCCAGTCTAAAAAAATGAATACTATACAAAACACCCTTTCTTTACATTATTTGAAAAGAAAAGTAAAACTCCTTCTTTCAAAGCTAAGGCTATTATTGCAAGGCAGCCAGCCACCCACACTTCAATTACTGAAAGTTGTTGTATGCCTAACTTGTAACACACCTGTTATCTTAACTCTCTTCCTGAGGCCCCCTAGGTGCCCTAAAAGAAAAGAGAATTCAAAATCTGGTTTCCAAAGTATCCACCTTTTGCCCTAGATTAGACCCCAGAACATATCTCCCATCTCCTCCCTTGGCACCTAGAGAAAAACAGGTTTAAAATCAATTTGGCAGAGCAAGCACTTTTCCCCAAGTCTTTTCTAGTAAAGAAGATAAATAGCAAGTTTTAGCAAATATTTGAAAACTTTCTAAAAGTTTAGTAAAGCAATAAGAATTCACCTTAAGTTAAATACAATAAAATTGCCAAAAAGAGAGAAAATAGAATGACTAGTTTGTACATGGACAGATCTATCTAACTAAAGATCTATACATACCTAGACCAGAAACTGATAGTAAATTTGACTTTCAAATACAAGACTCAAGAGAAACATAAAAAAGTAAAAAGGAGAGAAATCATGGGGCCTTCAATAAGGTTTAACTGTTTCCATTTCTACATGGGAAGATGATACTTGTAACTCCTAAGAACTTTCTCATTATTAGGGCAGTTTGGAATATACATAGACAGAGGGCATGAGTGTAAGTTGAATATGATGAAATGCTATCTAAAAAATAATATTAAGGGGTGATAAAAATGAACACACTGGGAGAAGGGGAGAGGGAGAATATGAGGCAAATTATCTAACCAAAAAGAGGCATGGAAGAGTCTTCATAAGAGAGGAGAAGATGGGGAATGTAGGAAGGAGCACTTGAACCTTACTCTCATCAGAATGGGCTCAAAGAGGGAATAACATACACACTCAGATGAGTATAGAAATATATCTTACCCTACAGGAAAGTAGGAGGGAAAGGGGATTAAAAAATTGGTGAAGCTGGAAGAAAGGACTGTGGATTGGGGGAGGCAGTGGTCAGAAACAAAACACTTCTGGGAATGGAGAGTGAAAGGAAAGAGAAAGTAGGATAACAGGTGGGAGAATAGGATGGAATGAAATACACAGTAATCATAACTGTGAAAAAAATTCAATAAGTTTCTCTGTCAAGGGCCTCATTTCTCAAATATATAGAGAACTGACTCAAATTTATAAAAATAAGAGTTATTCCCCAATTGATAAATGTTCAAAGGCTATGGACAGGCAGTTTTCAGACAACATAATCAAACCTATGTAATCATAGGAAAAAAATGCTCTAAATCACTATTGTTTGGATAAATGAAAATTAAAACAACTCAGAGGTAGCACTCCCATGCTTTTAAGATTAGCTAATATGACAAAAAAGGAGCATGACAAATGTTGGAGGGGATACAAGAAAATTAAGACACTAATGCACACTTGGCAATATCATGAGCTAGTACAACCATTGTAGGGAACAATTTGGAACAATGCCCAAAGGGCTACAAAACTTTGACTCAGCAATACCACTACTAGATCCATATCCCAAAGAGATTTTAAAAAAAAGGAAAGGCCCCATATGTACAAAAATATTTATAGAAGCTCTTTTTGCGGTAGCAAAGAATTGGAAATTGAAAGGATGCCCATCTTGGGAAATGGCTAAACAAGTTGTGGCATATGATTGGGATGGAATACTATAAGAAATGACAAGCAGGATATCCTCAGAAAAACCTGGAAAGATTTACATGAATTGATAAAAAGTGAAAAGGGCAGAACTGGGAGAGCATTGTACACATGACAGCAATACTGTATGATGATCAGCTGTGAATAACCTACCTATTCTCAGCAATACAATGATCCAAGACATGTACAAAGGACTTATGATAAAAATGCTGCCCATCTCCAGAGAAAGAACTGATAGAATTTGACTACAGATAGAAATGTAATTTTTTTAAAAATGTTTTCATGGGGTTTTCTTTGGAATTTTCCTTTCACAGCAAGACTAATATGGAAATGTGTTTTACATGCCTATACATGTATAACATATATCAAATCAACTACTTTCTCAATGAGGGGGGAGAAAAGGGAGAGAGGGAGAGATTTTGAAGCTCAAAATTTTTAAAAATGAATGTTAAGGCACGGGTAGATGGAGCAGTGAGTAAAGCTCTGGCCCAGGAGTCAGGAGGACCTGAGTTCGGATCCGGCCTCAGACACTTAACACACACACAAAAACTAGCCGTGTGACCTTGGGCAAGTTACTTAACCCCAATTGCCCCCCAAGAAGCAAAAAAAAAAAGAATGTCAAAAATTGATTTTACATATAATTGAGTAAAATTAAATAAGAAATAATGCTAGCCCTTAGACTTTTGTGTTATATAAAACATTTTTTCTTCTTTTTTTTGAAATAGATAGTACAGAGATTATCATCCTCATTTCAGAAATAAGTAAACTGAGGCTTAGAGAATGTATGTGAGCTATCCAAGGGTCTACAACTGAAATGTTGGAGCCGATTCTTGGAATTGTCCTGATGATTTTAAATCTAGTTTTCTTTTCAATCAACCCCACAAAGAGGTGTTGATATTTCAAATATACCACTAATTCTTCCCCTTTATAATTTACCATTAAGGACACCTCAGAACCAAAAGAAAACTGCCACTGATTGAAATTCTTGGCTACATATTTAAACATTATTAGGAGACTGCCAACTTTCCTTTACTAATAATTCTGCTATGAACCTTAAAACCTGAAGGTCTGGTGTATGTTTGGCTGTTGTTTTCTCTCCCAAGCTGACCTGCCAAGCTGATGTACTACACATCTGCTGACTAATTAGCCTGTGGAGACCAGCCAGAGATTTCTGTAAGGTGTCATTTAAAAGCCTTTAGGGAATTGGGGCCTGCTTCTGTTTGCATTGCCTCTCTTTAACATGAATTCAGACTCTTCCCCCACCCCCTAGAAAAAGGTCAGATTCTATCATCAGAAGCTTGAAATAGAGATCGAAACATGGCAGATTTTTAATGATAAAAGTTAAAGGGATTGAAACCAAACAAATTTAGTACTGACATTTAGGAAATTGGCGTGCAAAAATAGATCATATAATGATATACCATTAGTATGTTCCCCATTACTGAGTTTTCTTACAAACTGCATCCAATTGTCAATAGACAAAGTCAAACCCTGCCATTTACAGTGGGCACTTGTTAATTCATTACCTAGAATCATCTTCATTATATCTGGACTTCAATAAAGGGTATAAATGACATTTCAACATGATAATACTACTTTTTGCACATGTACTCACTTCCATGCATGTATCTCCAATTTATGGTTATCCATTTTTTAAATGTCTTGAAACCACATTAGCAGATTCTATTTTCTTGCATATTCAGATCATGAGATATTGGTTCAAACCCTTTAGTAGTACACTTTCAGTCACAAAGTATCACTCTTACTTGCAGCCTCCTCCACATCATATATTCATTAATGATGTTTCTCTGAATTCCTAGAGAACATTGAAAGAGGCACACAATGTTTAAAAAGAGGAAGGTGATAATACCAAGATAACTTTGTCTAGTCAGGACACTTCTGAAGTACCATATTCTGTTCAAGGAACCTCATTTAAGGAAGGATATAGGCAATATGCAGTATGTCATGGAAAGTGGGATAATGAGAGGACTAAAAAACATGCTATATAAAGCTCTGGCCCTGGAGTCAGGAGGACCCGAGTTCTATTCACCCTCAGACACTTAACACCTACACAAAAATACTAGCCGTGTGACCTTGGGCAAGTTAGTTAACCCCAATTGCCCTCCAAAAGGCAAAAAAAATAAAAATAAAAAACATGCTATAGAGATCTTCTGAGATCTTTACATAGTAATATTCTGAAAATATCTGAAGGGACAGCATGTGAGAGAGGGATTAGATTTACCATTTGACCCCAGATGTCAGAATAAAGATATGTGGATGGAAATGGCAAGGACAGAAATTTAGATTTAATGTAAGGAAATATAATGTAACCCATTCATAAGTAGAAAGGGGTATCTTAGGAAGAAGTACTTCCTCTCAAGGAGAATCTCCAAGGAAGGGCTTGTCAATGATATTATGGAGAGACCTATTGTTTAAGTAAAGGCAGCTAGGTGGCATAATGGAAAGGACACTGGGCTTGGAATCCAGAAGAATCATTATGACTTGTCTTCCTGAGTTCAAATCTGACTTCAAACACTTACTAGCTAGCTGTGTGATCCTGGGCAAGTCCCTCAGTTTCCTTGTCTACAAACTGAGCTAGAGAAGGAAATAGCAAACCACTCCAGTATCTTTGCCAAGAAAACCCCAAAATGGGCTCACAAAGAATTGGACATGACTGAAATGACTGAAAAAAAATGGTCTCTCAATTCCCTTCCAACTCTGGAATCCTGTTAGTGCTATCAATTGTGAGATCTTTTTAGAAATTAATTTAAAGTCAAGGGTCACTTTCTTTGACTGATATGAACCATAATGCTCATTGTGTTGGTTGTGATAGTCAAAGCAAATAGTTGGTTCTTTTTGGCCCTCCCATGTCTACAATTTCTTCTATTTCCTACTCCCTTTCCAACATTTTTTCTTTCCTTTACTTTCAAGGTCATCTAATTTGTACCCTCATGCAGCAGTTGAATGTATTTGAACTTCTGAAAATTTTTACAGATACTAGAGGAAAAATTGGAAGCATATTTATATAAATTAGAAGGTATTTCAAATCCACCATAATAATTTAGAGCCTTATTAATTACCCACTGATAACAATACCATTTGCACATCTAATTTAGGACAAGTCACTACCTTTTTCTGAGTCTATCATCTCATCCCCCAAAATGGATACAGAGTTACCTCATTGTTTGGATGTGGTTTGTTTCTAACAGAAAATATTTTTCAAAATATAAAGGAATATAAAAATGTGCTAATAGGGACTGGAACTAGACCAGTGACTTCTTTAATATAGGAAATTCCCAACTTCTCTGATAATGCAAGTAGACACCTTTTCTGTCTTAGAGAGTTACCTAAAGAACTGAGGGGGCAAGTGACTTTCCCCATAGTCACACAATGAGGTCTTCCTGGTTCTTAGGTCATCTTTCTATCAACTATGTCATTAAATTCAATGAACACTTATTAAATACTATATCCTAGGCACTGTGCTAGAAAATGGAGTATTTGTCTTTAAGATGAATTGGAAATGCCCCATAGGCAGTTAGGTGGTGTAATGGATAAGTGCCAGGCCTGGAGTCAGGAAGACTCATCTTCTTGAGTTCAAATCTGGCCACAGACACTATGTGACCCTGGGCAAGTCATTTAATCTAATTTACCTCAGTTTCCTCATCTGTAATATTAACTGGAAAAGGAAATGGAAAACCATTGCAGTATATTCACCAAGAAAACCCCAACCTCTCCTCTGGTTCAGACTATCATCACTTCTCTACTGTTCAATTATAATACCCTCAAAATTGATCTCCATGACTCCAGTCCTTCTGTTATTCAGCTGCCAAGCAGATATTCCAAAGATATACTTTTTACCGTGTCACTCCTAGCCCCTCTAGGTCTTTCAATGATGATTAATTGCTTTTAGGACAAAATGGGAACACTTTAGTCTGACACCCAAAATCCTCTACAATTTAACTCCCACTACTTTTCTACTCTCATGTCATATCACTCCCTCTTCATATATAGTTCATTCAAGTCAAACTACTTCTACCTATTTTCCATTCATGGCATCCTATCTTTTGCCACTGTGCCTTTGTACATGGATCCCCCAAACATAGAATGCATTCTCTTCTCAACTCCAGTTCATAGAACCCCCACCTAGTTTTCTTCCAAATACAACTCCTACATGTTGCCTCCTACATGAGACTTTTCTTGATCTCCCTATACCCCATTACTAATACTCATTCTTGAAAATTTTTGTATACTTTGTATTTATTTAATTATATTATTTGATGTTTAAAAACCTTTAAAAGAAAGATATAAGCTTCTTCAGAATGGGATATCCTTTGTTTTTGGTTTGGGTCCCCAGATATTAGAAGAGTGTCTTCCACTTAGTAGGTGTTGAATAAATGTTTGTTAAATGGGATTCAACAACCTGATGATACCACTCCAATGTTGGATCTAATTCATAATTCATCTAGTTCATTGCAGGGTGGAAATTTCAAAAAAGGTCACAGGAAGAAGATGAGAGAAATAAATGAAAGGGGGAATGAATGAGTAGATGGAGAAAGACATAGAGGGACTAGGGGAGATTAGGAAGTAATTTCCTTCCCAAAGGATTATTCACATCCAGTTGAACTACAGGGACTAGAATGCCAAATGGAGCCAGCAGGAGTAGCAACTAAGGATCTTGTGAAAATCTGAGATGTCCTAGTGATCAGTAGACCCTCTCTCTAGATCCCAAAGTCACTTCATAAAAGATTGAGCTACTGCCTTTCTTAATGCATTGGGAGAACAAAAAATTTATAAGAAAGCAATGGAACTGCCTTATAGTCTCATGCATGTGGAAGTAGAATGGGGAGTGGAGAGAGACTGCATTCCAACCTAGGAGGAAAAAAGAGGAGAAAGAGAAGATCTGGAAAAGAGAATATGGAGGTAAGGTAGATGCATTAGGGTGTTGACATTAAAATGATGACACATGCAATTTATTGCTGAATTCTTTTTTATATTATCATTTTTCCCTAAAACTGAATGTTTTTGCTCTTATTTATATGAATTCCAAGTAATGTGTTAACAACAGATAAATCTAAGAGACAAAAGATTTCTTGGGAGCAGAATTAAGGCAATATATATTGTAGAATCTTAGGGATAATGGAAAGAAAATAGGTCATTTCTAAACCATTGCTACGTTTATTTAGTGCTTTTTCTAGGACTCTCTATATGAATCATATTTTCATAAGTTTTGAGAGCTTATTTAATTGAGAACTCAATTAATTGAACCCTAGCAGTCACATAATCCAAACATATATGATAAGTGACAACAGTCTTGTACAAACATTTCTTTTATCCATCTTTGCAATGTTTCTGTGACTGATGTTGTATAAAAGGAAAATTTATAATGCCATCTTTGGAGATGAAAAAAAAGTAAATTTCAACAATAAGAAATGACTCACCCAAAGGAAGAAAATAAATTAATGGATAGAAATTTTAGCCTAATTTCCCCTATTAACATCCACATTCATATAAAAGGGAAATAGCTTTGTTAATAAAAATCTTATTGTTGATTTGATGTCGCCTTTGTACACCTTAACTTTTTAAATTTCTAGCATTGCATGTTAAATAGCTATTGCTTATCTTTGGGAATTTTTTGTTACTGGGAAATAAATGTAAAACTTTTTTTAAGCTCTCTTAGGCTTTTTCGCAATTTCTCAAAAAAAGATTTCTTTCTAAAACTTTCCAGTTCCTTGTTTTTTCTCCCACTGGACCCAGCTGTATTTCCTTCTCAGCCATATCTGAGCATTTAAAAGAAGATTACAGAATAAACACCTCATCCTCTAATGAAAAAGCACTCTAAATACTGTGGTATCTCTGGAACCCTAAAAGTGCTAAAACTATAAAACTTCAGACTAGGAATCATTAAAGTTCCTACCAGGAAGTAAGCAAAAGTAATCTACATTCAAATGAAAAAAGTCGTTAAATATTAATAAGATAAAAGTTTGGAATTATAGTTCTAAGGATTCCCAGAAGAATCTTATTTTCTCAGTTAGTAGGAATGCCTCATGCAAGGACATCCCAAGATGGCCTCAACCCACTATACACTAAGCTAATGTAATACATTACTTCTCCTCCATTCCATTTTCTTCCATATTCTTCTACTTTTCTTGATCATTTCAAGTACTTATTGAGCATCCACTATGTACAAATCATTGGACAAGATGTAGAAAAGGATGTGGAAGAAAAATAAGACATAGAAATAAGTCACTTATTGGGGGAGACAAGAGCTAGGCCATAGTATTATAAGATTTAAGCCTCAGTTTGTTGGAGCCAGAAAAGACCTTTGAGATTATCTAGTCCAACATTTTTATTTTATGAACGAAAAAAATTGAGGCTTAGAGAACTAAAGTAGTAAACATATAGAGCACTACTCACTTATTATTCACTGGTTTACCCTAGACAACTCCCCATCTTCAATAGAAATCCTTATTCAAATTTGAGGCACCCTACTAATGAATGGATTAGAAACAGGGTCATTGACAGTCATTGAATAAATTCCTATCACGGAACAGAATATCTGACTCCCCCATAACACACACACACACACACACACTTCTCTGCTTTCCAAGAAGGCAAGCTCCCTCTGCCAGAGAAAACATTTTCCAAGAATTTCCCAACTTCTACACCATTCCCAGGTGATTGTTGATGGCGGGTTAAGCAAACGGCAAGAAAGTCCCAGTTTAGTTATTATATTATTATATCATATCATATTTATATTATATTCATTGTTTATATTATTTATGTATTATATATTGATATTATCATATATCATGTCATATTATGTTATGTTATTATTTACATTATATTATTATTATACATATTATTATATTACTAGTTAACAGCCTTCACACCTGCATGGACTTCTCCAACTTGGCCATGAATGACTTATGCTTTGCAAGAACCCAGAGGTTTTCAGAAATAACCCCTTAAATCTTAGTTTTTTCCTCTCAAGTCATTCAGTTTGCTGATGGTCCTGATCAAAACCCTAACAAGGAAAAATTCTGCTGGAGGCTCCTTTGGGGGCTGGAGGAAGGAGGTCATTTCAGCAATGGTAGTAAAGAGTAAAGTTTATGTTTGTACAGGTGTTTTTGAGGGATGGAAAAAAATGTGCTACCAGAGTAGAATTCTACTGCAGTGGAAGTCTGTAAGGAGAAACATAGAGACATTGCAAAGATACAGTTGCCCTAAGCTAATTAAGGTTCTGGCCAACACATTAGATGATTATATGTTATGTCCAATAAAATTTAATCACTTAGTAGAAATCTCAAAACACACACACACACACACACACACCAGAAAATCAAGTAGTCATGTAGTCATTCTGGTAAAGTTTTTGAGAAATGTCTCCTTAAATAGCTAAGTGATCTCTGACTTACCAGCCACTGGGATGTTTTTGATTGACTATGGCCACTTACAAATGTTAATTGTTCTCTTCCCTTAATTGAAATGGCTACCTACCTCTTTGTGGGTTTGTTTCTTTCTCTTCCCAAATACATTTAATCATCTTCCTCATAACTGACTTTCTTTCATAGAAAATGTTCAGCTCAAATAACATTTATAAATTTCAGGCATATGGGGTGGCTAGGTGGTGCAGTGAATAGAGCACCAGTCCTGGAGTCAGGAGGACCTGAGTTCAAATACAGCCTCAGACAACCCAAAAAATTAGCTGTGTGACCTTGAACAAGTCACTTAACCCCAATTGCCCTGCATTCCCCCTCCAAAAAGCAAAACATAAAATAAATAAATACTGGCATATTAAATGCTTCCTTTCAAGTCAGACATTTTAAGATTCAAAAAGAATCATAAAGATTAACATGAGCCCTTAGAAAATGCATGGTCTAAAGTAATCGAACACCACACTTAAAAACTCATGTTTCCAAGCAAACAAGGTTGTAAAACTGAGTACAATCATTTTAAGGTAAATAAGATTTATGCCTTAATTAACAGCACTGGTACCCCTACTGCTTTCCTTTTCCTCCTTCAGAGAACCAAACACAGGTTGAAACAGACAGTTTAATGCAATGGAAAAAATACTGGAATTTCAATCAAAGGACCCAGATTAAAATCCCTATTCTGCTACTTAGAAGCTGTGTGACCCTGACAAGTCACATAACTTCTCTGGGCCTCAGTTTCCTCATGTAAAAAGTGAGGAGGGAACTAGCTAGCCTTTAAGGTTCCTTGAAGTTCTAAACCTATGACCTCATGATCCAGAAGAGACTTAAAGGCCATGTAGCTCAAGGTCAAAGATTTGAATACTGACTCTACCAAAATCACAGACTCCACTCTAATGACCTACAACGTGATGCTCAGACAAGCACCTTACTTAAGTTCCTTTATCTCTAAAATGAAGACAAAGAAATAATATATTAGCAAAGATCCTAAATTACTGATTTCAAATCTAAGTTATGAAACAGTCTTGCACATCTCCTAAAATCCTAAAGGACTGCTCAGAAATTTCTCCCACAAAATTAATTTTATTCAATTTAATTTTGAGTATAGACATCCTACAAATCCATGGTGGAGATGGGATGAGTGGGAAGACTGAGGATTGATTAAATATTGGAAAGTTAAAGAAGTAATCTATGTCCATAAAAGTTGAGAATGAAAGTTTATCTTTAAGTGTCATGGTAAATGATGGTTTTATTTAAAGATTGTTAGGGTTAATTGTATGGAGGAAAGAGACAAAGAAAGACAAAGAAAAAGAAAAATATATGTATATTTACATATAAATATGTCTCTATCTAAAGAGATATATGCAGATATAAATTTATCTATATGTATATGTGTGTATAAAGATAAATATATCCAGGTTCATATAGACTGGGTCAGATACTAGAGGGTGACTCAAAGGGGTAATTTTCTCTCTTTGGCTTGTTGCCTACACTTGGAGTTACTGAAGGAAAATATCTAAACATGATCACTCTTGACTCATGTCTAGATTTCCATCATGGACAGTAGGGTCAAAGCTCCTATATATGTACTCAAAGTAGCAAGGCATAGGGAAAGGACAGTCTTTATCTCCATTCCACGTAAAATGTATAAATGAAAAGGACTCAGAGGAGTCCACAATGAGATGTAGAAACAGTCAAATAGACCATCAGCTCTCCTTAGAATGTAACTTAACTTGAATCCATTATTGGGCAGTCTTCTAACCATCCAGTGGATTCAAGGCCTTCTCATAACATCCTATACCATCCTCTTCTCCGCTCCCCCCAAAAAGGCAAATATACTTGTGAGCTGTTGAAAAGCAGCCCTTTCCATCAAAACTGCATTTGTCCAAATGTAGCAGCAAGCACCCCAGCATCCCCAGGGTGGCTGCCAACACAGGTTCTTAGATCTGCTTTTCTAAACGAAAGCAACTCAAAATGGGTTAACAATCTGGCTTTAATCAATCAAACATATCATTTACCTAGTTCAGGGGAAAAAGTCAGCACCCGAACTTCAGAGTATACAGAGGTTACAAGCAGAAATTACAAGAAGACAGAGAAACAAACAGATCAAGCAGACAGGCCTCCAACTCTCCAACCATTACATCCATACCTAGTCAGTTACCAGAGAGGGAAGCATCAACATCTGGATTTTTCAAAGCCAGGAGGCTCTCAACAGCTGCCCAGAGTCTCATCTGGTCAAATCACACAATACTTCTCAAAGTGAGCCCCAAAACAAAGTCTCACATCAGGGTTTATATAGCTTTCTCCTGACTCAGAGAATGTAACAACCCTCTTGACCCCACTGCCCAATCACAGAGTATCTCCTAAAAAACAAGCCTTCTGTCACAGGCTCCACGAGCACTTAAGGCTCTCACTTAAGGCACGAGCACTTAATCTCAAAGAAATCAAAGTCAATCTCTTTGGAGTCTGTCAGCCAGTCTTGGAGGCAACCCAGTCACTGAGAACCAACCAAGAATTGTGTGTTCTCTAAGCAGAATGCCCATTCTATGGTATTCAGAGGTTCCCAAAGACTAACCTCCTCATTCACCCCCAATTTGTGTAATCTCATTGAGTTGGCTAGCAAACTCTTTAAACTGATCAAAGGCCTTTTCCCAAAGACTAACCTCTTCATTCACCCCCAATTTGTGTAATCTCATTGAGTTGGCTAGCAAACTCTTTAAACTGATCAAAGGCCTTTTCACCAACTTCTCCAATAAACAAAATAGTAGGTTAAGAGCTGGAAGGAACCATTTAGGCCTAGAGTATGCCTGCCCAAGTTCAAAGAAGTAAGTAGCAATACCATATTTCAAACCCTCTGGTTTCAAATTCTTTTCACTGAACAACTCTCATAAGTAAAATCCAAATCATCTAGTCCAACTCTGTAATTTTAGTGCTAAGAAAACCAAAATCCAGAGAGGAGATGCTTCTCTCAAGGACACCTAGGTTGTGAGTTGAAACCAGCCATTCTAAGTTGTTACTTTTGAAATTATTGCTGCTATGGCCAGCTGAGAAACAACCCAGTGCAAAAAAAAAGCAAACAAAACAAAACAAACCTCAGCTTCGCATAAAGAACCTCTCAATAAAAAGGCAACCAAAATTGTCCAGAATTCCAAATAATGACCCACAGTCCCATAAACTACAACTCCAAATACAAGAAAAAGAGGTAGTAGACTTTGAAAGGAGCAAATGCCCTGATCTGTTTAACCATACCTCAATTCTATGCTGAATCTAGCTCTCTCATTTTACAGATAAGAAGACAACCCCAGAGAGGTGATAGAAGCACTCAAATATCTTAGTGCTTAGAAAGATCAACTGATTTGCTACCTCAGCAACTGAGTCCAAATCCCAGCTCTGCCACTTAAAATCTGTGTTACCTTAGGAAAATAATTTCACCTTCCCTGGGCCGTAGTTTGTCATTTGTAATATAAGGGTATTGGGCAAGATGTTCTGATTTGCCCCTTCCAGCCGTAGATCCAATGATTTTGTGATCCTTTCTAATTCTAAGTCCTATGATCTTGTCTGATCAACTGGTTTTCCCCAGATCTCTGAAATTATGTTTCTTGCTTCTAATTTTAAGGTGTAATGCAAAGATAATGCAGAAGGAATTAAACATAATAACATCCCAGGTCATCTTAACTAAAACAATGAGAAATAAAGTCACATAACCCAACCAGAGTACTCAAGAAGTACTCAGTTAAAAAAAGAAAAAGCTACATTTCCTTATTCAGTGGAGTGCAACATAATTGTGAGTAGCTAACACAACTTTTATACAAAGCAGCTAAGACAAGAGACTAAACTTAATAAAGTGCCAAGAGTCAATCCACACTTCTTATCCTGAGTATATGTTTTTTAAGTTAGCGGAGGTCCAAGTGGGTGGTAGACATATTACTGAAGGTGGAAAAAAAACAAACTAGAACAAAATATTACTTTTTAAATTTATTGTACCAAGAGTCATACTGTATAGGTTTAACTGA
This sequence comes from Petaurus breviceps papuanus, assembly GCF_028583685.1. Classification (NCBI taxonomy): domain Eukaryota; kingdom Metazoa; phylum Chordata; class Mammalia; order Diprotodontia; family Petauridae; genus Petaurus; species Petaurus breviceps. The sequence goes on along the minus strand of NW_027186304.1, from coordinate 32,232,677 downwards.
GTCTATGCCACTGAGGTCCTTGTTCTCAATTCACAGTCACCTTTCAGAGACAGAAGATTGCTTACTGACGTCATTCTGACGACTTCAGTTTGCCAACAATAAAGAAGAGGTTGTGCTCTCAGGCAAGGAGCCAATACAGAGGCTTTTGTTATTATTGTCGTTTGACTTTGGTGCATCATTTAATAAACTAATAGCCCAAATCTGAAGGTCTGTTTCTACAACAAAACATATTTAAAGGGTTTATTCATGGACATACCAGGAAGTGTCTTGTTTTTGGTCTTCTTTGTAACACTGTAAAGCTGGTACATATCTTCAATTTAATTTTGAGCCTTTTAAAAAAAAGGCCCATTTATTTTTCATTCTTCAGAGTGATAGTCAAAATGCACAGGAATAAGAAATAATAGTCCCATTGTACTCTACCATAATGAGACCATATTTAGAATATTATTTGTCTGGTTCTAAATCACAGTTAGGTGGTTCAGTGGATAGAATGCTAGGCCTGAAGTCAGGAAGACTCATCTTCCTGAGTTCAAATCTGGCCTCAGACACTTACTAACTGTGTGACCATGAGCAAGTCACTTAATTCTGTTTGCCTCAGTTTCCTCATCTGTAAAATTAGATGGAGAAGGAAATAGCAATCCACTCCAGTATCTATGCCAAGAAAACCACAAGTGGGGTCATGAAGAGTTAGATATGACTAAAAAAAGACCGACATAAAAATATCTAAATCCCATTTGGGAATAATAATGACCAACTAACATGCATTTAGAGAAGGACAATGAAGATGGCGAAGAGTCTCAAGGTCATGCCATATGACGATCCACTGGAGAACCTGAAGCTATTTAGCCTGGAAAGAAGAAATTAAGATTTAATACAGACAAGATAGCAGTTTTATGACAGAGGCATTGAATCTCTTCTATTTCACCCAGAAGAGCAGAACTGAAGTTTATGGGCAAAAATTGCAGAGTTAGATTAGAATTGTCCAAAAGTGGAAAGTGTTGCCTTAGGAAGTAGTAGGTTCCCTATCACTATGTGTCTTCAAGAGGAGGTTGTATTTCAAGTTCTTGAAGATGTTAAAGAGGTAACTCCTGTTTAGGAATTAGACTAGCCTATGGCCTCTATTCTAGTTCTGAAACTTTGTGGCTCTGAGAGTCAAGAGATTCCTTCTCCTATATTCCTAGCTATTGAATAAGGTTCTGTCAGAGAGAAGAATTGCCCAATCTCAGGAGTTCTGAGAGGCACCTTAATTGTTTCAGGTTATGAGTGCATGGGGACAGTAAATAGATGACATTATCAGGATCCTTGTGTCTTCCAGGGTCTGTGCTCCCTTTCTCCATTTCCTTGGCCTTTTAGACTATCAGGAAACCATTTAGTGTGGAGCATGGCGAATAAAAATAGGTAGAAGTAGCCAATATGTCCATATTCTGAAAAGAGTACCGTTTCATTCACCTATCCGAATTCCAGAATCCTCTGGAGAATTTCAAAACTCAGACGATATAAGGGGAAACTAATTTTGTGTCTATTTGAAATCTTTCAAAGATTTTTCTTTACTGAGTGATCACATCAGTCACATAAAGTCCTATGAGCCTTCTTCTTGCAGCTATTAAAAAAATTGAATAACTGGACTAGAGGAATGAATGTGAATAAGACTAAAACAAGGGAAATAGGGAAAAGTAACTCAGAAAGTGAGGTCTTAAGGTGCCTAAAAAGATATTTTTAAAAAAAAATTCATTGCTCTGGATAATACATCAAGCAGATAAGAGCTTTTTTAAGATAAAATAAAATAGAAATATAAGATATGGTAAAAAAAATCTATGAAAGCAAAGGATTCTGTCTAGTATGTGAGAAAGAGGAGAAAGACGAGGAAGAGAAAGAGAAAAATTGAATTAGCAGATCAAAGTTTTTCTGAGTATTGGGAGAAAAAAAAACCCAGGGCCATAAATCTGCCCTCAAAGACACTTCTTCCTCCAGTTCCCTGAAGTTCAAAGTCAAGAGCCTTTGCCAAGACTGGTTACATCTGCCAGAGAAATGTTTCAGAAGGGATCATACATAGAAACAGATAAAACTAAAGTAAACAGTACAAGGTAAAGTACCCTACTATGGAGTGAAATATACAAGTCAATGTATACAAATAAACTCCCAGTTTCTCAAGCTAGACAATAATCCTAAGCACAGATGACAGAGCTAATCATGCAAGTATAGTATAGCTCGTAGTTAAAGATCATCATTGACAACAGAAAGGAAGGTACTTCCTATTCCAAACTCAAATTTAAATCACCTTTAAAAGAAGTCAACAATATTTAGAGGCCATGGGGTATTAAGGTGAGAATTACCCAAATCTTACTAGAAGCACTTCCTAGATATGCCACTTAATTATCCCGTTTGTAAAATACAGATAACCATTGTTATACTGCCCATTTCAATAGTTTGTTGTGAGGGAAGTGCTTTGCTAAAAAATAATGAGTGCTTTTTATGATGAAATGCAGAAATGAAAGTTTTTCAGCAGAGAAATTGGAGTGGGCCAGCAGCATGAGGAATACATAGTCGTTAAGTTAGAAAATATAAAGTAAGATTGCCTTATGTGCCAACATCAACCTCAAATGATTATACATAATTAATATACTTAAGATATGTCTGAACTAATTCAGAACAGTGTGCAAAACTCACAAAACTGAGAATATACTTTGGCCCAATTATACGATTACTATTATGTACCCCAAAGAGATCAAACAGAAAAAGAACCTATATATACAAAATATTTATAGCAGCTCTTTTCAAAGTAGCAAAAAACAAAAGCAAAGAAACCAGGAAACTGAGGGTTTGGGAATATCTTTTGAGTAATGACTAAATAAATAATGGTACCCAAATATTGAATCTTGAATATCATAAAAAATAATGAAATTGACAGTGTTGGAATAAAGGGAAAACCTTTATGAACTGATACAGAGTTAAGTGAGAAAAACCAGGAGTATTATTTATACGATAACAACATTTTAAAGAAAAAAAAAACTTTGAAAGACTTTAGAATTTTGACCAACACAATGAAAAACCTCAGTTCCTAAGGATCACAGAAGAAGAGCACTCATAGACTCAACATTCATAGGAGATATGTATTTTTTAGACAAGGTCAATGAGGGAATTTGTTTTGCGTGACGACATATTTTATAAAGGTTTTCTTTTTTCTTAGGTTTTTTTTTTTTTGCTTTTTGTGAGGGATGGCAAGAGAAAATAAATGTTTTGTTAATTAAAAAATAATAAAATCAAATTTTAAAAAGATGTTTCCAAACTAAAGGCAAATGATATACCCAAGTGACCCAGGACAGGTATAAACACAGGTAGGACAATCTCTATATGCTATCAGTCAATAAAAGAATCTCAAGTAGAAGGTTTTTATATGATCTTTTGCCTACCAATGAATGATCAAGTGCTTCTGGAAGCAACAGTGAGGTCCTGAAAACACCTGGAATTTGTATGGACAGCAGGCTTCACATAATGTCATTTCTGAAGTTATTTGATGGGGATTTCCTTAACTCTTCATCTGAACTACTGAAAACCTTTCTAAATTGTCAACTGCTTTCTAAATTGTCAACTTCAAGCAACCAGAAGGCATTTATTAAGATGTGTGCCAGCCACTAGAAGTTATTCCTATCCTTTGCTAAAGCTAACCTCTTTCCTTGTGCCCTTAAGCCCCTTTGCTTCACAGCCTTATGCCAGAAACCATTCACTTTTGCCCAAATATTCTCAATTTCATCCCTTTCTGTTCTCATTTGTTCTGCCTATAACCATGCTTAAGTCTCTCTGATCTTTAAAAATAATCACTTCTTTGAACCATTACTTAAACAAGTATTTATTAAACTCCTCACATATGCATGAAGGAATCTAATATCTCCCAAAGCAGCCAGACGTCCTACTGCACCGACATATTGATGCCCCAGGTTATAGTCTGACTATTTTATTCTGCTTCCTGCTTGTCTTGCATTCCTGTGGCCTTCTTGTGACTATCCTGTTTCTGTTAACTGTCTGTCAAATGTTACCGTTCAACGCAAAGGACCAAGAATCTTCATTTTTTCTCTTCCACAATCTTGATAAATCATGCTTAAAATGATCATAGAAATAATGATAGGGTGGAGCCAAGATGGTGCAGTAAAAGCAGGGACTTGCTTGAGATCTCCCCCAAGCCCCTCAAAAAAGCTATAAAAATTTTCAAAACAAATTCCAGAGCAGCAAAACCCACAAAATGACAAAGTGAAACAAATTTCCAACCCAAGACAACCCAGAATGTTGACAGGGAAGTTCTATTACACCAGTCTGAGAGAAAACAGAAGTCTAGCTTGGGCTGTGCTGTCACAGATGGGGCCCTAGGAAGCTGGGAGCAGGCCTCAAAAGACTGAATCACTGGCAGCTGTGGCAGTTTCCAGACTTCTCAAACCACAAACACCAAAGAAAACTTAGAACATCAGTACAAAAGGTCTTTTGGACCTGGATGAAAGAAGACCATGGTTCTGCCACAGTCCTAGGGCAGTGGTAGCAGCACTGTCTGCTTCTGGAGTTCTCAGGCCACAGCCAGTGCTGGGGGGATCCAATGGCTGATCAGAGGGGGTTTGCAGTGATCTCTTTGATGACACTGAAGCAAGAGTCTCTTGCTTTGCCCAAACTTGAATCTGGGTTGCAGTCCTGGGTGGCAGTCATAAGGTGTGGAGGAGTGTTGGCATGGCGAAGGTTGTGGCAGTGGTAGAGGGGGAAACCTCCTCACAGTTCCAAGGCAGAAAAGAGTGCTTGTGGTCACTCACAGACCAGAGCACAGATCAGGAGAGGAGTAAGTTCCTCTCCTTAGATCATACAACCTGCAAAGAACTGAAAATTTACAGGGCCATAGAAATATTTCTGAAAACAGCTGCACAAAACCCCTGAAACTTGGGACAGTACACCCCCCACATACACACACTGGAAGCAGAGTCTTACCTTAACAAAGAACTAAAAAGGCAAGTAATTGGCTGGGAAAATGAGCAAACATCAGAAAAAAATCACCCTATAGAATCTTACTTTGGTGACAAGGAAGATCAAAACATATAACCAGAACAGAACAACAAAGTTGTTGTCCTACATCCTACATCCAATGCCTCCAAGAAAAAGATGAATTGGTCATAGGCCTTGGAAGAGCTTAAAAAGGATCTTGAAAATCAAGAAAGAGAAGTAGAGAAAAAATTAGGAAGAGAAATAAGAGTGATACAAGAAGATCATGAAAAACAAGTCAACAGTTTGCTAAAGGAGACCCCCCAAAAACCCACAGAAGATAATAACACCTTAAAAATAGACTAACCCAAATGTCAAAAGAGGTCCAAAAAGCCAATGAGGAGAAGAATGCCTTAAAAAGCAGTATTCCTCAAATGGAAAAGGAGGTCCAAAAGTTCATTGAAGAAAATATTTCCTTAAAAATAAAAATGGAAGCTAATGACTTTATGAGAAATCAAGATATCATAAAACAAAACCAAAAGAATGAAAAAATAGAAGACAATGTGAAATATCTCATTGGAAAAACAATTGACCTGAAACACAGATCCAGGAGAGATAATTTAAAAATTATTGGACTACCTGAAAGCCATGATCAAAAAAAGAGCCTAGACATCATCTTTTAAGAAATTATCAAGAAAAACTTCCCTAATATTATAGAATCAGAGGGTAAAATAGAAATGGAAAGAATTCACCAATCACCTCCTGAAAGAGATCCCAAAAGGAAATCTCCTAGGAATACTGTAGCCAAATTCCAGAGTTCCCAGGTCAAGAAGAAAATATTGCAAGCAACCAGAAAGAAAAAATGTGTGTACTGTGTAAACACAAACAGGATAACACAAGATTTAGCAGCTTCTGCATTAAGGAGTCAGAGGGCCTGGAATATGATATTCTGGAGGTCAAAGGAACTAGAATTAAAACCAAGAATCACCTATCCAGCAAAACTGAGTATGATCCTTCAGGGGAAAAAATGAACATTCAATTACATAGAGGACTTTCAAACATTCTTGATGAAGAGACCAGAGCTGCATAGAAAATTTGACATTCAAATAAAGACTCAAGAGAAGTGTGAAAAAGAGAAATCATAAGGGACTTATATACATTCCTACATGGAAAGAAGATATCTGTAGCTCATGAGCCCTTTCTCAGTATTAGGGTAGTTGAAGGGAATACACGCACACATACATATACATATATATGTGTGCGTATATACATATATACATGTGTGTATACATATGCATACATACACACACATTTGAGAGAGAGAGAAAGTGCACCCAGGGTGAGTTGAATATTAAGGGATTATATCTAAATAAATAAAATTAAGGGGTGAGAGAGGAATGGGAGAAGGAGAAAGGGAGAGGTAGGATGGGCTAAATTATCTCACATAAAAGAGACAAGATAAATCTTTTACAATAGAGCGTAAGAGGGAAGAGGTGAAAGGGAATGAGTGAACCTTACTCTCTTTGGATTTGGCTTAAGGAGGGAATAACATACACACTCAATTGGGTATTAAATTTTTTCTTACCCTATAGGAAAGTAGGAGGGACAGGGACAAGAGAGGCAGGATAATAGAAGGGAGGGAAAATGGGAGGAGGGTGTAGTCAGAAGCAAACACTTTTGAAGAAGGCCAAGGTCAAAGGAGGGAATACATTTGAGAGGAGGAAGAGGAAAAGGAGGAGGAGAATGGGAAAGGAGGAGAAAGAAGAAAAGAAGGAGGAGGAAGAGAAGAAGAAGCATATATAGGACCTTAAGACTTTTAAAAAGTACAAAGCACTTAAAAATGTTCTCATTTTAAGTAATTTGTAACAACCACACACTTAAAAAGTATTAGAGGCAGAATTCAACCCCATTATTCTCATGCCTCCAGGGATAGAACTCTTTTATACTGTACCAAGCTACCTTTCAAAACAATAATATGTTCTTAAAGCTATCAAGATTATTGCAAATAATATTAAAGTATTTTACTGTTGGATTCTAAATTTCAATCTGTTGTGGAATTCACCAACTCATATACTTAACAACATTACTAGAAGAATGTTGGTGTTAAAAAGATGTGCCTTAGCTTCAGTGAAAAGTTTGAGGTTATTCAAGGAACTAGGTGATTTCCTAAAGGAAATCCAACCAAATTCAATTTTAGGTCCAATTCATTGTTCATTTGCAGTGTCTCCCAACAAACAGAAAGATACAAAAATAAAAATTAGCAAAAGATTAGGAAAATGAATTACCTGACAATAAGAGGCAGGCTAAAACACCCCGACTTTGCCTAGCATCACAACCTCCAAGCCAAAGATAAGGACTCTCAGGGGAAGAGATGCAAGGAACTGGGACTCTGTGCCACCATGATGGAATCAAAAAAGATTTCTCTGTCTCTCTCTCTCTCTCTGTGTCTCTGTCTCTCTGTCTCTGCCTCTGTCTCTGTCTCTGTCTCTCTCTTTCTCTCTGTCTCTCTCTCTTTCTGTCTCTCTGTCTCTCTCTCTCTGTCTCTGTCTCTGTCTCTGTCTCTGTCTCTCTCTCTGTCTCTGTCTCTGTCTCTGTCTCTGTCTCTCTCTCTCTCTCTCTCTCTCTCTCTCTGTCTCTCTCTCTGTCTCTCTCTCTTTCTCTCTCTCTCTTTCTCTCTCCCCCTGTCTCCCATTAAGTGATTCATTCACACAACAAATTAATAGAGCTTAGACTTGAATTGATATCCTTTGACCTTAAGTTCAAAGCTCTTTCTCTTCCATCAACTTCTCAATGACCAGGATTTCTTGACACCACTTCACCTTCATTTTCTAGATTCTACTCTGGCAACTTCCAACTTAAACACTGAAGGAACAAAATTTCTGCCAAGGTAAGGCTGAATGACATAATAATTAGCATTCTATTCTGCCTTTGTTTCAAACCTGGTTAAAAGCCAAGCCCATAGGTCTTTGCAAAACTTCTAGTTAAATTGTAGAGGAAGTTCTGAGTTTCCATGGCAAGAAAACCCTGAGCATAAATCTAAGGAGAGGGCAATAAAGTGGTCTTCATCAACCCCCAGAAAGATAATCACTGAGATATTTGCTCACAATTTCATAACTTTATTTTGTTCTCAAAATGTAATTCACCTCACTATTTGGCATAACCAGTTTTGGGAGACTGTGGGTATTTTTCCTGTGGATTTTTGTCTAGCTTAGAAAAAAAAAAAGAAAGATAAAAGTGCATATTACTGATTCCTTTGCATTTCTCTTATTATAAGGTAAAAAAAGTAACCAAATAATTCTTGGTCACTATCAAGTTGGATTTATGTTTAGCAAGCATTCTGTAAGTGTGACTTCCAGATCCATTGCTTAACCTGTGCTTTCCTTTTTATAGTGCAACCATTACTCCACCAGAACTATTGCACTTGCAATCAGTCATAATCACTGAGGATTCACTCACTGTGGTGCTCTCAGATTACACAAAATATGCACTCTGTTATAAAGAAGTTTACCATTTTTTTATTTCATTGAGCATGAGTTCTCAAGACAGATCCACTTTAAACAAATCATTTATCAAATGATTATAAAGCAAAAAAAAAAAAAAGCAACATATAAAACATCATCACCAGCAACTAAGGGCAAGGAGAATAGGCTTCTCTAACCACTTCTGTAAATGATAATCATAGAATCAACTCAATTCCTTCCTCTGAGAATATATCTCAAGAACCATTCCCCTACCTCAGTTGTGAATTAATGATCTGGGCAGTTTCTTTCCATCAGATTATATAATGAAAAGCTGAATAAAATTCACAAGCAACTTGGGAAAAAAACCAGAAATTTCTCTACAAAATTTACAAGAATTAAAAAATAAGGAGACTTCCTCAAGGGTATTACTTGGAGATTCCAGAATTTAAACTTAACTCATGTTTCACCTTTTTAGTTCTTTTTATTTATTTTCTGTTTACTTCTGTGGTTCTACTTCTCTATTCCTCGCTATGCTGTTTTTATACCAACATTACATAGGTATGGAAAATACTCTCCATTACATTAAAAACTCATAAGAGTTAAATGCAAGGGTGGCTAGGCGGCACAGTGAAAAGAGCACTGGCCATGGAGTCAGGAGGACCTGAGTTCAAATGTGACTTCAAATCTGACTCAACACTTATTAGCTTTGTGACCTTGAGCAAGTCACTTAACCCCAGTTGCCCTGCCTTCCCTCCTCCAAAAAGCAAATATAAATATAATTTTGGTTGTTTTTAAATTAAAGTTTATGTTTATTTTTAGTTTACATCATTCATTTCCACAAGATTTTGAGTTACAAATTTTCTCCCTGTCTTTCCCCTACCCACCACCCTAAAACAGTGATCCCACTGTATAGCCCCTCCCCCAATCTGCTCTCTCCTATATCCTCCCAGATACTCCCTCCAATTTTCCAATAGGGCAAGATGGAGCTCCATACCACAGTGCCTGTGTATCTTATTTCCCAGTTGCATGTAAAAAATAATATATATATATATATATATTTTTTTTTTTTTTTTTAAGCATTTGATTTGAAAACTATAAATTTCAGATTCTTTCTCTTCCTCCCTTGTCACCCACCCTTACTGGGAAGATAAGCAATTCAATATGGGTTGTACATGTGTAGCTATACAAAACATTTTAATAGTGGACATACTATGAAATACTGACTATATTTCCCTCCCTCCTATCCCACCACCCACTTGTTCTATTCTCTACTTTGATCCTGTCCCTTTTCAAAAGTGTATGCTTCTAACTACCCTCCCTGCCCAACCTATCCTCCTCTCCAACATCCCTTCTCTTATCCCTCCTCCCCCCCACTCTCCTGTATGGTGAGATACCCTATTTAGTGTATGTCATTCCCTCCCCAAGCCAAATTAAATGAGAGTAAGGTTGACCCATTCCCTTTTGCCTTCCTGTTCTTCCCCTCCATTGTAACAGTTTTCCCTTGCCTCTTGTACATGACATAATTTACCTCATTCTATCTCTCCCCATCTCCTTTCATTATATTCCTCTCTCACCTCTCAATTTCACCTTTTAAGTATCATCGCTTCCTATTCAATTGATTCTGTGCCCTCTTTCTATGTATACCTGTACACATATACACACACTAACATATGTATTCATATGGCCATATACCCTCCTATATAGATATATATGTATATACATTTATATTCCCTTATATACATTTATATATCCACATACTGAGAAAAGTTTCATAAGTTACAATTATTGTTTTTCCATGTAGGAATGTAAATAGTTCACTTTTGAGAAGTTCCTTATGATTTCTTTTCCATGTTTACCTTTTCATGCTTCTCCTACTTCTTGTATCTGAATGTCAAATTTTCTATTCAACTCTGGCTTTTTCATCAAGAAATTTTAAAAGTCCTCTATTCCACTGAATGACCATATTTTCCCCTGAAACATGATACTCAGTTTTGCTGGGTAGGTGATTCTTGGTTTTAATCCCAGCTCCTCTGACCTCTGGAATATCATAGTCCAAGCCCTTCAATCCCTTAATGTAGAAGCTGCCAGATCCTGTGTTATCCTGATTGTGTTTCCACAATATTCAAATTGTTTCTTCTTGGCTGCTTGTATTATTTTCTCCTTGATCTGGGAATTCTATTACCTGGCTACAATATTCCTAGGAGTTTTCTTTTGGGGATCTTTTTCAAGAGGTAATCAATAAATTCTTTCAACCTCTATTTTGCCTTCTGCTTCTAAAACATCAGGGCAATTTTCCTTGAGAATTTCTTGAAGGATGATTTCTAGGTTCTTTTTTTGATCATGGCTTTCAGGTAGTCCAATAATTTTAAAATTATCTCTCCTGGATCTATTTTCTAGGTCAGTGGTTTTTCCAATTAGATATTTCACTTTATCTTCTATTTTTTCATTTGTTTAGATCTATTTTATAGTATCTTGATTTCTCATGAAGTCATTAGCTTCCATTTGCTCTAATCTGATTCTGAAGGAATGATTATTTTCAGTGAGCTTTTGAGATTCTTTTTCCATCTGGCAAATTTGGCTATTTTAAGGCATTCTTCTTCTTATTGGCTTTTTGAACCTCTTTTGCTATTTGAGTTAGTCTTTTTTTTAAGGTGCTATTTTCTTCAGTCAGGTTGTTAACTCACTTTTTATGATTTTTCTTGCATCACTCTCATTTCTCTTCCCAATTTTTCCTCCACTTCTCTTATTTGGTTTTCAAAATCCTTCTTAAGCTTCCTATGTCCTGTAACCAGTTCATATTTTTCTTGGAAGCCTTTGGTGCAGGAGTTCTGACTTCATTGTCTTCCTGCCATTCCATGCTTTGATCCTTTTTGTCCCCAAAAAAGGAATTCAAAGTCAAATTGCTGTGCTTGCTTTGCTTCCTTTGCTTGCTTATGTTGCCACTCGATTATTTGACTTTTGTGCTTTTTGCCACAGTAGAACTCTGCTTCCAGAGAGGAGAACTTTGTCCCAAATCGCTGGGGTTTTCTCAGCTGCTGGAACTATTAGTTGGTGCCCTCTCTGAAGCCTCCATACACTCTGGCAAACTGGTTACACACCCTAGGACCTCCACCTAAGACAGCCATCCAGATCCAAGCAGGTTAAAGCAAGAGCAATTACCCCTCAGAATGGTCACTTGGTACCCCTATGTTCTGAAGGCCAGAGCTCGGAAGCAGCCACGTGGCAGCTGTGGCTACAAGGCTGCCATGCCTCAACCACTTCTTCCTCCAGAGGCAGAGTCTGTGCTGCACTCTCAGTCCCCCTGTTCCCAAAGTCCACACTGATGTTTTACTTTACCTTTGGTATTTATGGGTTGATAATTCTGGAAACTGCCACAGCTGCTGGTGATCCACTCTCCAGGCTGGTCACGGTCGCCCTGAGGCTAAAATTTCAGGCTCATGCGGGGCTGGTATTGGTTGCCGGCATGCTGTGATGGACCCTTCCTGCTGGCCTTCCAGGCTGCCTTCAGCCAGAGATTTTGTTTCTCTCTGTCACTTCGTGGGTTCTGTAGCTCTAAAGTTTTTTTAGAGTCCTATTTTTGCAAGTATTTGAGGTGGTTATGGGGGGAGCTCAGGAAATTTTCCTGCTTCTATGCTGCCATCTTGGTTCCACCCCTATATACAATTTTTTTTAAAAAAAGAAAGTTAAATGCAGAGGAAAATTCCAGAATACAAGGAAGTAAAATAATCTCAGAGAATTCATATTTATAGATTTTTAAAATGGAATTTCAACAAAATTCTAATTCAAGTTATTTTATGGAGGTTATTCATTCACCGATTGTATATTGAACATCTTCAAGCGAAAACAACAGGTGAAGCCAGAACTTATAATAATAATGCATATAATAAATATACATTCATTTCAATTCAACAAGCACTTATTAAGTGCCAACCATATGCCCAACAGTGCTAGGCACAGAGGATACAAAGACAAAAATGAAATAGTCTTTTTCCTCAAGGGAGTTTATATATACCACTGAGGCAAAATAAGATACACACAGAGAAGCAAATATTAAAAATACACAAAATAATTTCAGGGCTAGGAGAGGAAGAATACTAATAATGGAAAGGAGGGGATTAGCAAAAGTCTTCCAAAGAAGAGGGCACTTGAGCTAAGTTTTGGCAGGAGTTAGGGATTCCAGGGATTCTAAGAAGTAAAAGTGAGGTGTAGGAAATCACTTGTGCAAAGGCAACAAGACAGGAAGGGGAATTTTATATATGGGAGAGTAAGTAGACCAGTTTGACTAGATTATAGTTTGAGGGTATGTAAGGGGAAAGCAAAGAGAAATAAATCACTCCGGAATGGCTAGATAAAGCCAGACATGGAAGAACTTTTAATGCCAGATAACTTTGTCAATAGTCAATATTTGATAAAATTGCTGTCATTGTTGTTATTCACTTATATCAGTTATTTTTGACTCTTTGTGACCCCATTTGGGGCTTTTTTGACAAAGATACTGGAGTGGTTTGCTATTTCCTTCTCTAGCTCATTTTTCTTTTTACAAATGAGGAAACTGAAGTAAACAGGATTAAGTGACTTGTTCAGGGTCACACAACTAGTACATGTCAGAGGTCAGATTTGAATTCAGATCTTCCTGACTCTATTCACTGAGTCACCTAGCTGCCCCTAAATATTTATTAAGAACTTACTATATGTCAAGCACATAAACCTTGTGTAAATGCTTGGGAAATAAATACAAGAAAAATAGTCTCAGCCCTTAAGGAGCTTGCCCTCCAATGGCAGAACAAAACAGACAAAAAGAAGATGAAAAGTATAGTGGGGGTAAGAGATAAGGTACCCAGTATAAGAGCATTATGAAGAAGACAAAAAAGTTCAAAATGAACGCAGCTGGGTGGGAAACGAGGAGAGGTCAGTTTGTCTTTTATTTAGAGTCAACAGAGATCCACTGAAACTTACTGATCAGGGAAATGTCATGGTCATAAAGATTACTTGGTCATTGCTACAATAGTCAGCCCCTCCGAGTCTTCGTCACTCCTCCATCTGCTCCTATTCTCCTGAGCCCCCACTACTCTTCCTTTGATTCACCTTTGACAACAAGTCAGCTCTCAGCATCAAGTCATTATCAAACCTGTCTCAGAACACTCTGTCCACACCCAACTTGTCTATAAAGACTAAGGTAAAAGGCTTCACCGTACCACGTTCAACCTGAACCTGTGTTTCACTTCCCTGCCCTAAGCCCACTTGCCATTACATTATCATTTAAATTATTTTTATTTTTGAAATAACATTATATTTTAAAATATTCACTTGCTTTTAGGACACTGTTTGAATACCGCTCTCCTTTACAAATCCTCATGCTATAGCACCTTTCTCTTTTGCCCCTTCCTCACTTTGTGAAGATGAGATAAAGGCATAAGAAAGTAGAATTACTTTGGGTAAGAGGGACAGTACTTGTGCTTCTCTTCCCTGGTGTTCAGTCAGAGACTCAAGAAATAGAGGGAATTGGGGCAGTGCACCAGTATCTGTAGGGAATCCTCCAAGCCTTCAGGAAGAGGAAATAGCATACATCAGAGGTGAGTTTTGTCACCTCAGAAGTCAGTTGGGGCAAAGCCTGAGGCAGATAGAAAGTGAATTCCCCAATTTGGGGGAAAATTGAGACAGTTTTGACATTCAGCTCTGAAGGGAATCATTATCAAAGGGTGAGGAATCAGAAAGGAAGCAATAGTTCGATATAAGGCAAATTACCAAAAATAAAGCAAATAATAAGTCAAATCTGGTAATTAGACAAAGTACCAAAATAATCTCTGGAGGAAGAAAACTCAGTTAAAAATCTTGAGCCTAAGCAGATAAGCCAACAGTGAAAATATTAACAACAGAAGAGAATATAGCCTCCAGATCATTTAAATAAATCTGAACATCTATGAATAAATATTTCAGGCCAAAGGAAAATTAATACACATCTGATGACCCTGCACATTCCCAAGAAATAATGGAACCACAGTAGGATGTTTTCAAATTGTTCAAGAGATAAACAAGAGTTATAAATGCAGAATTTATGGCCTGCACAGTAGAAATAATTGGCAGACCACAAAAACTTGAATCCACAATGGCAAATCCCACCAAAGAAACAAAAGAGAGAATATGTGATTGGGAATGAAAATACAAAGAACTAAAGAACAACCTGGAAAAAAAGAGACTCGAAAAGCAATAACATTAAAATAAAATATGATCTCTGTACAAACTGTTTTATGTATGCCTGATACATCCATATTTTTGTGCACAAAATTTTATATTAACCTGCCATGGCACACTTCAGGCTTTGAATCCTACTCTAAAAATGACATATGTTTAATATTTGAACTCTATCAGTAGTTTTTGCTAATCTTGATCAAGTCACTGCTAGACCATTCTGCTTCCCAGATTGTGATCTCTGATTACAGGATGAAAGTTACACAATGTCTTTGCTCAAATCTCTTTTTTTACATCTGCAGTTAGGATGCATCTTTCAGTGATTATTGTTTCAAAATCTTTCATTAACATGATGCAAACAAAAAGGGATCAATGCTCACCTAAGACCATGAATACAAATTCATTTGTTGTTGGATATACTGTAAAGATGCTGGTCAAATTGTCTTTTGTTCTGGGCACTGGTATTACTTAAGTAGAGAGGAATATTGTGCTAGCATGAAATCAGTGCTTTCATATCAAGTTTCTTAGGCTCTGTTGAAAATGGGATTAGGAACTGACAAAAGACTTGACAAGTTTTGCTTCCCCTTGGGCAGACCAATTCCCATGTTTGCCTTTGAAAGACTTTTTTTCTACATTGAAGTACAATTCCTGCATAGATGCTTCAAAAGATATAATGTCTGTTTGCTGCTCTTTCAAGAACAACAGAGGAAACCTTGAAGCTGTATGAATCATTGAATAGCATTGTTTTATACAAGCATATAGCCTACCACTTTGAAAATGCAGTTCAGTATTTGAAGGAAAAATTAAATCACAATGTAGTAGATACCTGGGCTGCTTTCATAGTAACTAAAGAAGAAAGAAATCAATAAATTATTTTCTATTAAATTGGGTTTGAATTTTTGCTTCAATTATTTTTGAAGTCTTAAATAAAATTTGGAAAGCATTTCTTCCTCCCTCTGTGAGGTAAAGAAACAGTCATCATACTAGCATCTTCAGCCAAGTGTATGATCTTGTGAAGACTGCAGGCCATGTATTATAGTGGAAATAGCACTTTCTTTGGAGGAAAAGAATCTGGGTTCAAATCTTGGCCCAGCTACTTACCACCTGCAGGAACTATAACAAGTCACTTACCTTCTCTGGCTACAATTTTCTCATTTATAAAATGAGACTGAAGTAGATTTCTTCCAGTCCTAAATCTTATGGTACGATATTTTCAATACAATAATGATCAATAAAAATAACAGGAAAGGAGTGAGGAAGACAGGAAGTAAAATGAGGTGAAGAGGAGAGGAGGAAGGAAGGAAGGAAGGAAGGAAGGAAGGAAGGAAGGAAGGAAGGAAGGAAGGAAGTAAGGAAGGAAGGAAGGA